>NW_017105534.1:0-351 GCF_001263275.1 Habropoda laboriosa
AAAATTGCGAAGACATTCGATCTCCAAGCGCGACGTTGTATGTGTATTTTCGCTTTGTTTAACTGGTGCACGGGTACCGTTTGAGGTAATGAAAAAACAGACCACGCCTTTGTATTCGGTACCAAAAGAAGTTAAGATTTCATTGGATACATTTAGCTGAAGGAATTAGTTCTAACTACGAAATATTGAATTATTTGTGTTTTCCCGCACATCGTTGTTCGAAAATTCGACGCCGTCGTCCAGAATGCCTGACAGAACCATTCGTGATTTAGAGAAGGTAAATCGTCACAGTATGATATGCGAAGGTCGCGAAGAACTACTATATCCATGTGCGGCGTTATTTGTGTATAT
>NW_017105535.1:0-1170 GCF_001263275.1 Habropoda laboriosa
TCGTGTATCGGATGATAAAATTGAGGTGAACAGTTGTTTGCAGTCCACCTTGGCTTGTAACACTTTGTCTCGGTGGTTTATAGTTTCCTTGAGGTGTTTATTCTACAGGTTTAATGGTATCCAGTTTTCGAGGAAACTTGGGATGGTTATGAATCTTGTTAGGCTCGTAGTTTGAGCCGAGGGAACTGGAAATTAAACTTGTTTCAGCTAGACCCGACTTGTTTTATGCGTTTTCGTTCCTTCACGGCCTAGACCGCTGACCTATGGGATTTATTATACCATAACAGCGACTAGTTTCGTTGAACTCGCAGGATTATCCTGGTTATTGAACCTAATTTTAGCTTCCTCGATTCTTGCATCTCATCAGCGAAACTTTTTAATAAAGATGAAACTACGCAGAGGCTGAATATAATGTCCTTACGTTTCTTCAACTGTAACATCCAAGGATCGAAATTTATCCAATCAATTTCTCCATCTTCAAATTTTACCGTGTGTGACTAGAAATAATCCCGAAGGAAATCATGAAAGTGTGCTGCAAATCGAATAGGAATGCAGGCTGTTTATCCAGGTGAAGGAGACCCGTTTTATCAATTCTCGCGGCAAGAAAGTGCGATGCGTACTTTCGAGGTCGTTTTACCTTTTTCTTCCACACTTTTTCGCGGAGACTTGCAACCGGAACTGGAGGAATTCGCGTTTCATCCGAACTGGTGTATCGTAACCATTAGAAACTTTCGATTTGGGAAATATCGCGTCCTATGATCTCATTCGAACAAACTGTCGCTCTGTCGCTTAAACACTTCGCTCGATCTGAAAATACTAAATTCTGAATTTGTAATTTTGTAATTTTCGGTTAATTAAATTTCACCCAGAAGCTTAATTTCCTTTGATTTACTTAATTTGCCGCGTTACAGGTGTCCCACTGCTCGAATGCACGTTTTAGACCATGGGTGTCCAATCTTTCGATTTGCCTAGACCATACGAAATGTATAATACAGTTAATTGTACATAAGTAACAAAACCTCCTGTGGGTTCGTTGCTCCTCAAACCACACACCAATCGTAAGCGTGCAATGTGTGTTGAATAAGATTTATTTTGTCGATACAGAGCTCGCTGGTAAATGTCTAGTTGACTCGAGTACAGGGTTTCCTCGGTTCGCTGTCCCGGACTACC
>NW_017105536.1:0-292 GCF_001263275.1 Habropoda laboriosa
CGTTTTACGTAGCGAACCATGCAAAATAAAGAGAAAACTGTCGTTTGCAGTACTGCAATACGTCTTGGTCGCGAGAAAACAGCATTATTCCAGATTATATTCGTATAAACGCGTTTTACGTAGCGAACCATGCAAAATAAAGAGAAAACTGTCGTTTGCAATACTGCAAAACCTGATTGTAGCTTGAAAACAGCAGTAATTCATTTTATATTCGTCAAAACACGTTTTGCGTGGCGAAACATGCAAAATAAAGTGAAAACAGTCGTTTGCAGTACTGCAAAACGTTACTGTA
>NW_017105537.1:0-640 GCF_001263275.1 Habropoda laboriosa
TGAAATCTTACCTTTTTTCGATCCCGAATATAAAGGTGTGCTTGGTTCTTCAATATCGCACACAGTTGCCGTGTTACTGTTAAACGAAGCGGATATACACCTATTACGTCGGCTAGGCGATAGTAGTTCGTCGCGTCATTAACATAACACACTGCGGCGGCACTCCTACTGCAAATGGTGTTTGATTCTGCTATGCATTCTGGACGTCGGCGCCGAATTTTCGAACTTGGATGGAGGGGGTAAATACAGATAATTAGTTATTTCGACGTTCATAATAATTCCTAAAACTAAATATTACCAACGAAATCTTACCATTTTTTGATACCGAATACAAAGGTGTGGTTTGTTCTCTCAATATCTCACACGTTTGCTGTGTTACTGTTAAACGAAGCGAATATACACCTATATCGTCGGCTAGGCGGTTGTCGTTCTTCGCGACTTTCACATAACCTACTACGGCGATATTCGTACTCTGCTTGGTGTTTGATGCGGCTATGCATTCTGGACGTTGGCGTTTAATTTTAAAACTACGATGGTCGGGGCAAATGCAGATAATTCAATATTTCGTCTTTAAATTTAATTTCTTCAGCTAAATGTATCCAACGAAATCTTACCCTTTTTTGGTACCGAATATAAAGTT
>NW_017105538.1:0-1107 GCF_001263275.1 Habropoda laboriosa
ATACCATCGAATGAAATATACGCCATCAACTAATAAATAGTTATTAACCACTGCAATGTCAACAGCTGCTTATGCGGCAGGTACTTTATTTATTGCTACCTCATTACCAAAAAGAAATTAAATTAACCGTTATTACACACTAATATCACTTGTCATCCACTGTTTGTTGCTCCCGACACCGGCATTAGGGTACTTTTTGGTTTATAACAACGCGCACATGTTTATTAACAACCACAGTTATTTTGTTCAATTGGACATGCATGCCAACGATCAAAATATACCCCATCAACTAATTAATAGTTATTAACCGCTGTAATGTCAACCACTGCTTTTGCGTCTCTTACTTTATTTATTGCTACCTCATTATTAACAAAAAATTAAACTAACCGTTATTACACTCGACTCGAATATCGTATATCAACCACTGTTTCTTGCTCCCGAGTCCGGCATTAGGTTAGTTTCTTGTTTATAACGACGCGCTCGAATTTCATAACAACCACTGTTAATTTGTTCAGTTAGACATGCCTGCCATCGATTAAAAGATACGCCAACAACTAATTAATAGTTATTAACCACTGCAATGTCAACCGCGGCTTATAGGATAGTTACTTTATTTATTGCTACCTCTTTATCAACAAAAAATTAAATTAACCGTTATCGCACTCGAATATCATATATCAACCACTGTTTCTTGCTCCAGTGACCTGCATCAGGTTAGATTGTTTTTATAACACGCGCTCGAGTTTCATAACAACCACTGTTAATTTGTTTAGTTAGACATGCATACCATCGATTAAAATATACGCCATCAACGAATTAATAGTTAACCACTGCAATGTCAACAGCTGCTTATGCGGCAGGTACTTTATTTATTGCTACCTCATTACCAACAAGAAATTAAATTAACCGTTATTACACACTAATATCACTTGTCATCCACTGTTTCTTGCTCCCGAGTCCGGCATTAGGTTAGTTTCTTGGTTATAACGACGCGCTCGAGTTTCATAACAACCACTGTTAATTTGTTCAGTTAGACATGCATAGCATCGATTAAAATATTCGCCATCTACTAATTAATAGTTATTAACCACTGCAAAGACAACCACT
>NW_017105539.1:0-408 GCF_001263275.1 Habropoda laboriosa
GTCATGGACACGTATATGATGCCGTATGAAACTACCGTTTTCCTCGACTTTTCCTGAGAAGTTGAAATACATTTGTATAATGAGTTTCCCAAACATTCAATGAAGATTTCAGTGTACCAATCCTTGTTCTTTAATAATGTGAAATTTTTTATTTTAAAAATTAAGGTGAAAGTGTGCAAAAGACAAAATCTCGGAATTAACTTAAGATGAAAGTGTGCCAGAAAGTGTTACCAGTACAGTACGAGTAAATATTCGAAACGACTATAAGCTCCAAGGATAGAGTGTGAGGAAATATTTAAAACGACTATAGACGCCAAGGGCGCAATATGAGCACATTTTCAAAGCGCACCAACAACAGTGAAAGGGTTACAATGTTTTGAGAATCATGTGGAAACGAGTATTGTATGA
>NW_017105540.1:0-395 GCF_001263275.1 Habropoda laboriosa
AGAAATGGTAATATTTCGTTTGTCACATTTAGCTTTAGGAATTATTTTTAAAGTCAAAATATTAATTATCTGTTTTTGGCCCCACGAAAGCAGTACGAAAATTCGACGCCAATGTCCTGAATGCATAGCAGAATCATACGCTAATTTGAGTACGAGTATCGTACCTGTGCGTTACGTGAAAATCGCGAAGAACTACTATCACCTCGCCGACGATATATTTGAATATTCGCTTCGGTTAACACTAACACGGCAACCGTGTGAGATATTGAAGTTCCAAGCACACCTTTATTTGAGGGATCAAAAAATTGTAACATTTCGTTGTATTCACTTAACTGAAGGAATTATTTTTAAAGTCGAAGGATTTAATCATCTTTATTTTCACCAAACTTCGTATT
>NW_017105541.1:0-359 GCF_001263275.1 Habropoda laboriosa
AATTAAATATTTCGTCGTTCCAAATAATTCCACAAATAAATATTCCCAACGAAACCTTACCTTCTTTTGGTGCCGAATACAAAGTTGTGGTTTGTTTGTTCACTATCTCACACGTTAGCCGTGTTACTGTTAAACGAAGCTAATCTACACATATAACGTCCCTCACGGAGGTAGTATTTCTCCGCGATATTTACGTAGCGTACCGTTACGATACACGTACTCGAAATGGAGTATGATTCTGCTATGCATTGTGGACGGCGGCGTCGAATATAAGAACTACGATGGTGGGGGAAAACACAGATAATTAAATATTTCGACGTTAAAAATAGTTCCTAAAACTAAATGTGACCAACGAAACC
>NW_017105542.1:0-574 GCF_001263275.1 Habropoda laboriosa
GTACTGCTGTTTTCTCGCGACAAACCACGTTGTTGCATTACTGCACATGACTGTTTGCTCTTTATTATACATGTTTCGCCACGTAAAACGAGTTTTAACGAACATAAACTGAATTACTGCTGTTTTCTCGCGACAAACCACGTTTTGCAGTACTGCACGCTAATGTTTTCTCTATACTTTGCATGTTTCGCCACGTAAAACGTGTTTTAACAAATATAAACTGAAGTACTGCTGTTTTCTCGCGACAAACCACGATTTGCAGTACTGCAAACATCTGTTATATCTCTATTATGCATGTTTCGCCACGGTAAACGAGTTTTAACGAATATAAACTGAAATACTGCTGTTTCCTCGCGACAAACCACGTTTTGCAGTACTGCAAACATCTAGTACTGCAAACATCTGTTTCCTCTGTATTTTGCATGTTTCGCCACGGCAAACGAGTTTTAACGAATATAAACTGACATACTGCCGTTTTCTCACAGCAAACCACGTTGTTGCAGTACTGCAGACAACTGTTTGCTCTTTATTATGCATGTTTCGCCACGTAATACGAGTTTTAACGAATATACAC
>NW_017105543.1:0-944 GCF_001263275.1 Habropoda laboriosa
CTTGGTTCTTCAATATCTCACACGGTTGCCGTGTTACTGTTAAACGATGCGAATATACACATACAACGTCCCTCATGGAGATAATATTTCTTCGCGATATTCATGTAACGTACCGGTACGATACTCGTACTCTAAATGGAGTATGATTATGCTGTGCATTCTGGACATCGGAGTCGAATTTTCAAATTACGATGTGGGGTAAAATACAAATAATTAATTTTTTCGTCGATACAAATAATTCCTAAAACTATGTGTGACCAACGAAATCCTACCATTTTTTAATAACCAATACAAATGTGTATTTGGTACTTCAATATCTCACACGGCTGCCGTGTTTCTGTTATACGAGGCGAATGTACACCAATAAGGTCGCGCTGGAGATAGTATTTCTTCGCGATTTTCACGTATCGTACCGGTGCGATACTCGTACTCTAAATGGAGTTCATTTCTGCTGTGCATTCAGGACATCGGCGACGAATTTTCTGTTTACGATGGTGGGGGCAAAATCATATAACTAAATATTGCGACTTTAAAAATATTCCCTAGAAATAATTGTTCCCAAAGAAATCTTACCTTTTTTCGGTACCGAATACGAAGGCGTGGATAGTTTTTTCAATACCTCAAACGGTTTCCGTGTTCCTGTTAAACGAAGCGAATATACACATATAACGTCACGATTAGAGATGGTATTTCTTCGCGATTTTCACGTAACGTACCGGTACGATACTCGTACTCTAAAGGGAGTACGATTCTGCTGTGCATTCTGGACGTCGGCGTCGAATTTTCGAACTACTTTGGTGTGGGCAAATACAGATTATTAACGACGTTAAAATTAATTCCTAAAACTAAATGTGACCAACGATGTCTTACCCATTTTTGACACCGAATACAAAGTAGTGGTTTGTTTTGTCAATAGCTCAATCTGTTCCCGTGATACTGTTAAA
>NW_017105544.1:0-551 GCF_001263275.1 Habropoda laboriosa
TTCAGTTTATATTCGTTAAAACACGTTTTACGTGGCGAAACATACAAAATAAAAAGAAAACAGACGTCTGCAGAACTGCAAAACGTGGTTTGTCGAGGGAAAATAACAGTATTACAGTTTATATTCATTAGAACTCGTTTTACGTGGCGAATCATGAAAATAAAGAGAAAACAGTCGATTGTAGTACAGCAAAACGCGGTTTGTCGCGAGAATACAACAGTATTTCAGTTTATATTCGTTAAAACACGTTTTACTTGGCGAAACCTGGAAAATAAAGAGAAATCAGTCGTTTGTAGTACTGCAAAACGCGGGTTGTCGCGGGAAAACAGCAGTATTACAGTTTATATTCGTTACAACACGATTGACGTGGCGGAATATGCAAAATAAAGAGAAAAGAATCGTTTGTAGTACTGCAAAACGTGGTTTGTCGCGGGAGGTTTGTCGCGAGAATGCAGCAGTATTTCAGTTTATATTCGTTAGAACTCGTGTAACGTGGCGAAACATGCAAAATAAAGAGAAAACAGTCGTCTGCGGAACTACAAAACGCGGGT
>NW_017105545.1:0-631 GCF_001263275.1 Habropoda laboriosa
TCGATATATTTAATTATCTGTATTTGCCCACAATATCTGTACATCGAAAATTCCAAGCCCATGACTAGAATGCATAGCAGAATCGTGACCCATTTAGAGTACGAGTATCGCCGCTGTATGTTATGTGGAAGTCGCGAAGAACTACTATCGCCTAGCCGACGTTATAGGTGTATATTAGCTTCGTTTACCAGTAACACGGGAACCGTTTGAGCTATTGAAAAAACAAACCACACCTTTTCATTCGGGATCAGAAAATTGTAAGATTTTGCTGGGACTATTTATTTGTAGGGAATATTTTTAATGTCGAAATATTTAGTTTTCTGTATTTGCCCCCACCATCGGATTTCGAAAATTCGACGCCGATGTCCAGAAATCATAGCAGAAATGTACTCCATTTAGAGTACGAGTATCGTACCGGTACGTTACGTGAAAGTCGTGAAGAACTACTATCGGCTAGGAGACGTTATCTTCGTTTAACGGTAAGAGCGGAACCGTTGAGCTTTGAAAAACAAAGCACACCTTTTGATTCGGTATCAAAAAAAGGTAAGATTTCGTTGGACACATTTATCTGAGGCAATTATTTTTGGAGTCGAAATATTTAGTTATCTGTATTAGCCCCCACCATCGTAGA
>NW_017105546.1:0-552 GCF_001263275.1 Habropoda laboriosa
CTGAACTTTTTGCTCTTAACCTTTTTTGTGTTCTGCTTGTCTCGTTGGCGCGTTGCCCCGGTCAGCCCTCGCATTTTCCCTGGTCGCATTTGGGTCCCTTGACGGAGGTGAGTTTTGGGTGGAAGGCTAAGACTCCCACTCACGTTCGGGCCTTGGTCACCGCCCAACGCCAACCACTCACCCTCAAGGAGGTGGTGTTTTGCGTGAAGTACCCAGGGTAACGGTACCGCTCGCTCGCGAGAACGTGCCTGGGCTCGCGCGGGTTTATGATACGTCAATTGCTATTTAGATGCACGAAGAAACCTCCAAATTCTCCGCTTTTATGAGAGGTTTGGAGCCCTCCTGACAATAAGGAATAATTAACGAACGAAAACATTAAACGCGTATTCAAACCTTAATCTCAAAAACAGCAGAGAGTCGCGTCTGTATTGTAAACCTGGTCTAACTTAAGTATCCTTAACAAAAAGCCTTCGCAACGTTTCGAAATTGGTCGACTACGAGGTTACGTTTCGAGACATTTATTATCCACTACAAGCTACACAGAGAGAGAGA
>NW_017105547.1:0-321 GCF_001263275.1 Habropoda laboriosa
TACAGATAAATCGAAAGCGATTATGCCTCGAAGACGGTCGGTGAAAAGGCGCAAATTTGACGTGAGTCAAATTTTACTCGGCCAGATCTCCCAAAGGAGGGGGCCGGGGATAGGTAGGTGAAATAGGTAAGAGTGAGAGAGGAGGGAAGAGAAACTATCGTCTGTAACCCGCGAAGGAGACGTCTGTAGTCTCTGTGAAGGTATTTCGGAGAATTGGATTGAACCTAGAGGTGTCGCTATGATCCGCAAAGGAGCGTTTGCCTCTAGGAGGTGGATAGGTAAGGATGGCGAGGGTAGAGACAGGACAGGAAACCTGGTCCT
>NW_017105548.1:0-656 GCF_001263275.1 Habropoda laboriosa
ATATTCGTGATCAAATAATTGTAAGATGTCGTTGGATACATTTAGCTGAAGGAATTTTATTTATATTCGAAATATTTATTTATTTGTATTTTCCACCACATCGTTGTTCTAAATTCGGCGCCGATGTCCAGAATGCATAGCAGAATCGTACGCCATTTAGAGCACTACTATTGCCGGTGTATGCTATGTGAAAGTCGCGAAAACCTACTTTCGCCTAGCTGACGTTATAGGTGTACATTTGCTCATTTAACCGTAACACGGCAACCGTGTAAGATATTGAAGATCCAAGCACACCTTTATATTCGGGATCAAAATATTGTAAGGATTCGTTGGTCACATTTAGCTGAAGAAATTATATTTAAAGTCGAAATATTTAATTATCTGTATTTGCCCCCACCAGCGAATTTCGAAAATTCGACTCCGATGTCCGGATTGCATAGCAGAATCGTACGCCATTTAGAATACGACAATTGCCGCAGAATCAGCACCTTTGTATTGGGTACCAAAAAAAGGTAAGGTTTCGTTGGGAAATTTCAGTTGTAGGAACTAGTTTGAAAGTCAATATAATTAATTATCTGTATTTGACTCATCATCGTAATTCGTTAATTCGACGCCCATGTCCAGAATGCATAACAGAAATGTACTCCATTTCGAGT
>NW_017105549.1:0-1120 GCF_001263275.1 Habropoda laboriosa
AAGCACCTGAACAATTTTTTCTAACAAATAAATTATTCCAAAACGAGAACACTGCAAAAACGGCATTCGAAGAATTTTTGAATTCGGAGACTGATTTTTATAAATTTGGAATAATGAAACTAGTTAATCGTTGAGAAAAGTGTATAGAATCGTGTGGAACTTATTTTGATTCCGTATGTAGCGAAGCACGGTTTATGAGTATCGTTAGTAGAAATAAGTTTGCAGTTGTCGAGGACTTCGTTTTCGATACTTTACGATTGCTGCAAGTTAAAAACCTTAATTGCTAAAAATTATTTTATAACGCGCGAGCGGCTCACGGTCACACAAACGCCCCTCAAAGATAAACAGGACACGCTGAGTAAATCCAAGAAATTTCCACCTCCTTGCCAGGAAAGATGTTGAGGTGGAGCCTCTAACTTCACCAATGTGAAATAAGTTAAGCTCCACCCTCAACAGGGTGACGCCTAGACAAATTAGTATATAAGAGAAGTAAAAAAGAAAAAACACAACAATAACCTCTGTAACCACCGCGAAATGTACACGCACTTACGCGCACTTCAAGATTTGTAACCATCCATTACAAGTATGTATATTATTTTTTGTTATGTTATGTTAGTTACACTAACCTAATAAAAGTAAATCCAAAGCGTGAAATAACTTCGTCATACCAAATTGTTTCATTTGTAGAAATTCCAGTTTAAACGTAATATGATAATATGTAATCCTAACATCCTGTTCTCAATATCTTTTCATATACGACCACACTCGTTCACTTGAAAGACGCGTTTAAATACGTAACTGATCCCAACAGCCAAGAACGAGTCTTAGATGAGATAATGCAAATCTCGTTACAGTATACTGTAAGCTCGCAAATACTTAATTAGTAATATGAGAAAGGTATGCTAACGGCCGGTTAACTTGGTCCTGCCTATACCAGCTCTCCTTGATATCAGAGTTTGAAATTGGAGCACCCTTTTCTCCCAACTCTGTCTTTCGTTCTTTCTCTACCTTCTTTTAACACGTCATGTCTTCGGATATGGCACGCGATGTGTTCTCGGTTTAAGTACCCTCACTCACCTCATTACACTAATTATTTAAATCCCCCAACGGCACATTATAT
>NW_017105550.1:0-273 GCF_001263275.1 Habropoda laboriosa
TTTGAACGACGATAGTGGGGGCAAATACATATAATTAAATATTTCGGCGTTAATATGAATTCCTAAAACTAAATGTGACCAACGAAACCTTACCTTCTTTTGATTCCGAATACAAATATGTGGTTTGTTTTTTCAATAGCTCAAACTGTTCCCGTGTTACTGTTAAACGATGTGAATATACAAATATAACGTCGGCTAGGTGATAGTAGGTCTTCGCGATTTTCAAGTAACTTACCGGTACGATACTCGTACTCAAAATAGAAGATGATTCTG
>NW_017105551.1:0-1659 GCF_001263275.1 Habropoda laboriosa
GAAATGAAGAAGCGTATGATGCTTTTTATCGCATTTCCGACAGTTTCCCAAACGACAGTTTATAATTGTGTGATTAGCTCGAAGGCAATTGAGACAAAGTTTTGTGAATCGCTCGTGAACTGACATTTGCATGAAAGTTGTACAAGTATGGATTGGGTGACTACCCTTACAAATCACGCAATTATATTGCCCTCGCGCGTTATTAGTCGAAACAAATGAATGACCGCGATTCTGAGGTTTCGTACGTGTTCGACCTTCCCCGATATTTACTTTCATTGAATTGACGATTTCGTCTTCAAAATCGTCTCCGCGTGCCCGTTTGTTAATGTAGGCGAGTAATTGATCGAACCGTGGAATTTCTGTATCCTCCAGAGTCCGTTCCCAATCTCGCCGTGTATTCTTGTCTAATTTACGTGTAATTATGTGCACTAGTATTGTGTCCCAATATTGAGTGGGTTGCCCTATTGCTTTTAGCGCGTTCACATGTACCTGTGCCTGCTCTGCTAACCGTCGAAGATTCACGGGAGTATCGCGAGTGACCTCCGGGAGATCAAGTAAAAGTTGTAAATGCGCGTGTATTATTTTTCGCGGTTTGTTGCAACGTTTCTGTAATAGTTCCCAAGCCACCACATAATTGCTTTCTGACGCGTTTAAGGAAGCGGTTACTGCTGTGACTTCTCCTCGTAGTGAATTCTTTAGCAAATGAAATTTTTGTACACCGATTAACTCCTCGTTATCATGTACTAATGACTTGAAGGAATCATGAAAACTTTGCCATTCGATCAAGTTTCCATCAAAGGGCTTGAATTCTATTTTTTGTAAAAGCGCGTTCGTCTGTCTCATTATACTATTTGGTGATTCTAATGCCCTAGTTGTGGGAGCAAGACTAGCGCGTTGACGTAACGCTTTCAAACGTTCACTTAATTGGTCTGCGGCTAAATAGTATTGCTCCTCGAAGTTCTCTCGCTCTATTGTATGGTCAGATTCTTCGTCTCCTACTTCTATCGCTACTTGAATTTCGGAGGATGTATTGAAAAATTGTTCAAGTTTTGTCTGCCGTGTCTCTAACGAGGTGACTGTTATTTCCGGCGTTTCATTCAAGTAAGTTAGTAGGCGTGTTATTTGAGCCTTGAGCGCTGCTCGTTGCCTTTTCAATGCTTTGATTTCTACTGCCATTGTGAATGAGATCGAAGCGTATTCAGGTGATATAAAGGAGTGTGTACAAGGAAAAATGATTCGTTTGACTCACCCACACGGAGATTTGCGGTCGATTTCTTGGATGCTGCTGCGAGTGTCCACGTTGTGTCGGATGCCCCTGGCTGATACGGATGCTGCGTCCGGCTGATACCGTTGTGGTCCTGCTGGATCGGCTGCTTCCCCAGGCTGTCCTCCTGCTGATCTCAATTAGACCAGGTTCTAAGATGTATCCGGAAGCTGCGGTTCGGTGTCAAGATTGTTGAGGCTGCTGAGCTTCTTCGTCAGCTACTTCTTCAAATGTATGTTGGCAAATGTGCATCCGTGTATTGCAGAACGGACTCCAGCACGAATGGTCCAAAGAATATCACACACAAACATCCGGCTCGAAGGACCAAAAAATGGTATCGCGTCACAGCGTCGACGAGTATTTCCGCGACGATAGTATGACGCGGACTTCGAACT
>NW_017105552.1:0-651 GCF_001263275.1 Habropoda laboriosa
AATGGCAACAAATAAATAGACCCAACCATATCTTACATTTTTTTGGTACCGAATACGAAGGAGAGGTTTGTTTTTTCAATACCTTACACGGTTGCCGTGTTGCTGTTAAACGAAGCTAATATTCAAATATGACGTCGGCTAGGTGATAGTAGTTCTTCGCGACTTTCACATAACATACTGCGGCGTTATTGGTACTCTAATGGTGTTTTATTCCGCTATGCATTCTGGACGTGGCGTCGAATTTTCGAACTACGATGTAGGAGGAAAACACAGATAAGTAAATATTTCGACATTAAATATAATTCCTTCAGCTAAATGTTTCCAACGAAACCTTACCTTTTTTCGGTACCGAATACAAATTTGTGGTTTGTATTTTCAATAGCTCAAACAGTTCCCATGTTACTGTTAAACGAAGCGAATATATAAATATAACGTGGGCTAGGTGATAGTAGTTCTTCGCGATTTTCAGGTAACGTCCCGGTACGATACTCGTACTCAAAATACAGTTTGATTCTGCTATGCATGCTGGACATCGGCGTCGAATTTTCCAACTACTATGGTGGGGACAAATACAGATAATTTAATATTTCGACATTAAATATAATTCCTTCAGCTAAATGTATGCAATGAAATCTTACCTTTTTTGGTACC
>NW_017105553.1:0-956 GCF_001263275.1 Habropoda laboriosa
GTTAGAGGGTAATTTTGGCCAAAAAGTGTGTCATAGAAAACAATAGATTATATAGAAATTAGTTTCTATACCTAATATTTTTTCCATTAATTAGAAGGTAATTTCTCTCGTCCTCGACAGCCAAAAAACGTGTCATAAAGAACAGCAGATTATTATTTGAAATTTGTGGAAAAACTATACCTAATATCATTTTGTCCACACAAACTTCAAATAATCACTTGAAATCACCTTCCAATTTTTCTCTCGCCAGGACAGGCTTTAATCCTTGAAAACATGCTAGCAATTAACTAAAGTTCTAATATCAAAAATATGTCATGAACCGCTACGTTTAACATCATAGAACCGTGAAATTTCATTTAACGAAAAATTGGTTTCCCCTCTTAGATTTCCCCCCAATTTAAGTTTATGTAAAATTCGTAGATACATTAAAACACAGCTTAAAGAGTTATGAAACTAAGAATAGCGTTATTTGCAGCGATTTTAATGGTGATATCCTTGCGAGGATGAGAGAGGAAGCATGATTCTGGACATTATGGCAGAAAGAGACCCTTAATTCTGGCTATGTACCTATTTTCGTTTGGTAGAGAAAACTATGAATCCCATTTAAACCTGAACCACTTTGGTTCCGCAATGGCGACTGAGAGGCTGCGTTAAATAATTATCACTTGGTAAATAATTAATCAAGACTCTATGAACAGCAAATCTATGAACTTCCATAAATTGTTCACTATATATTAGAGGTCCAAGCAGTGAAATATTGAAATAAAATAGTATAGTTTATTTCTACGTCAGTTCTAAAGAATTTCAAAAAGAAGATTCGACCTGCAACCTTTCCTACGGCAAAAAATCCTCCGAGTGGAAGGGGTTAAGAAGGTTTAAATTGGAAGGTATTGTAGCAGGATAATTTGAGTGACCACAGATATATTTTAGAATGATATATACCTAATAGAAATATT
>NW_017105554.1:0-364 GCF_001263275.1 Habropoda laboriosa
ACACGTTTTACGTGGCGAAACATGCAAAATATAGAGAGAACAGATGTTTGCAGTACAGCAAAACGTGGTTTGTCGCGAGAAAACTGCAGTAATTCAGTTTATATACGTTAAAACTCGTTTTACGTGGCGAAACATGTATAATAAAGAGCAAACAGTCGTGTGCAGTAATGCAAATCGTGGTTTGTCGCGAGAAAACAGCAGTATTTCAGTTTATATTCGCTTAAACTCCATTTACGTTGCGAAACATGCATAATAAAGAGCAAACAGACGTGTGCAGTACTGCAACAACGTGGTTAGTCGCGAGAAAACAGCAGTATTTCAATTTATATTCGTTAAAACTCGTTTACCGTGGCGAAACATGCAA
>NW_017105555.1:0-667 GCF_001263275.1 Habropoda laboriosa
TGTGTTTACTTTTCCGTTCGAAGCGATGTCGAGGACCAGAAAGTGTTTATGGACGCAGAAACTTGACGCTTCTGCGTGCCATACGCCTTCCTGGCGCCCGTACATATCCTTCAATAGCAATAGTGTCGTAAAGCCACTTCACACATACAGACACACACAGATCAGTCCCGTTTGGACTACTGGGCCGCACATCCCCACCCCGTCAACTAGGGAAAACCAGGGTGAGCTGCGCACCCCTTACTCCCGGAGGACAGCTGAGGACGAGGGACAACTCCTATTCGTCCGCATAGGCCACCCCCTCACGATAGTTTAATATAAAACTGTACGAAGGGCCCAACGCGCCTGCTATGTCAAACAAGTTTCCAAAGGATCAACAATGCAGTTCACGTCACAGTTCACACTTGCACACGCATATTCAAACATTGAAACACTCACGCAATATTAATTTGGCGTGTGAGAGACGCGATATCCTGAAACAATAAAGTTTAAGAATCGCGTCGAAACAAGATGTGTTGTTTTGCAGCGAATAACAAAAGAAATTTTGTGACGATAGCACCTTTGCATGCTTCACGAAATATAACACATTAAAAAAGTTCTAATTAATGTATTTTCACTTTATTAGCAATATTAATTAAAAATATAAATGATCATATAGAAAAACTGATTG
>NW_017105556.1:0-616 GCF_001263275.1 Habropoda laboriosa
ATCCGACGTTATAGGTGTATATTCCCTTCGTTCAACAGTAACACGGCAACCGTGTGAGCTATTAAAGAACCAAGCACGCCTTTGTATTCGGTATCAAAAAGAAGTAAGATTTCGTTGGTCACATTTAGTTTTAGGAATTATTTTTAAAGTCGAAATATATAATTAGCTGTATTTGCCCTCAACAACGTAGTTCGAAAATTCGACGCCGATGTCTAGAATGCATAGCAGAATCGCCAATTAGAGTACGACAATTGCCGCTGTATGTTATGTGAAAGTCGCGAGGAACTACTATTGCTTAGCCGACGTTATACGTGTATTATCCCTTCGTTTAACAGTAACACGGCAACCGTGTTAGATATTGAAGAACCAAGCATAATTTCGAATTCGGTACCAAAAAGAGGCAAGATTTCGTTGGATACATTTAGCTGAAGGAAATATATTTAAAGTCGAAATATATAATTAGCTGTATTTGCCGCCACCATCGTCGTTCGAAAATTCGGCGCCGAGGTGCAGAATGCATATCAGAATCATACTCCACTTAGAGTGCGTGTATCGTACCGGTACATTACGTGAAAGTCGCGAAGAAATACCATCTCCACGCCCGACGTTGTATGTG
>NW_017105557.1:0-929 GCF_001263275.1 Habropoda laboriosa
CTTCGCATATCATACTGGGACGATTCTCGTCCTCTAATTGGAGTATATTTCTGCTATGCATTCGGAACATCGGCGCCCAATTTTCGAACTACGATCTTAGGGATAATACAGATAATTAAATATTTCCACTTTAAATATAATTCGTTCAGCTAAATGTGACCAACGAAATCTTACCACTTTTTAATACCGAATACAAGTGTGCGCTAGATTCTTCAATATCACACACGGTTCACGTGTTACTGTCAAACGAAGCGAATATACCCATATAACGTCCCTCATGGAGATAGTATTTCTTCGCGATTTCACGTAACGTACCGGGACGATACTCGTACTCTAAATGGAGTACGATTCTGCTATGCATACTGGAGGACGGCGTCGAATATAAGAACTTCGATTGTGGGGGCAAGTACAAATAATTAATTGTTTCGACGTTAATAATAATTTCTAAAACTAAATGTGACCAGCGAAATCTTACCATTTTTGGTACCGAATACAAAGTTGTGGTTTGTTTTTTCAATAGCTCAATCAGTTCCCGTGTTACTGTTAAACGAAGCGAATATACACATATAACGTCGCTCTTGGAGTAGTTCTTCGCAACCTTCGCATATCATACTGCGACGATTCGCATCCTCTAATTGGCGTACGGTTCTGCAATGCATTCTGGACCCCGGCGTCGAATTTTCGAATTACGATGAGGGGGAAGGCATAAATAATTAAATTTTTCGTCGTTAGAAATAATTGCAACAAATAAATGTTCCCAACGAAACCTTATCTTTTTTTGGTACCGAATACAAAGGTGTGGTTTGTTTTTTCAATAGCATAAACGGTTCCCGTGATACCGACAAACGAAGGGAATATACACATGAAACGTCGCACATGGTTATAGTAGTTCCTCGCGACCTTCGCTTATCATACTGGAACGATTCTCG
>NW_017105558.1:0-862 GCF_001263275.1 Habropoda laboriosa
ATTGACGCGTCGAAAATTCGCTCATCGTCCGGAATCCCGGAGAGAAGAAGAGAGAGAGAGAGAGAAAAAGAAGGCAAGAAAAATCGTAGAGGGTTTCAGGGTCTGACGTGGGATCGTTCAAGCATTGGTCCATACCTGGTGGTCCCCGATGGCGCGCCACCTCTAATCTAATCCGACAGGTCACCGATACAACGGCCTTCGGATTAACCGGCGTTTTGTACAGGTTAGCCTACCGATTTCGGTCCCAGTTGACATCCTCCGACTCTCCGAAGGATATCTTATCTGGTTTTCTTCCACCTTTAAGGACGACTTTGTAAGCCGGCGTAACAGTTTCTCCGTGACAACTATGGCCACGGGCTACCAGCATGCTTAACAACAAGTGAACACGAAGTCTTGGAGATTAGACCGAGTTCGATTCCTCCACTCGTCTCGCGATGTTTAATTTACGATTTCGAGATAAACGCCGATGGTTGAACATCCACGTCTCGTGGATAATTGGAGAGTTTTATTAGGGTTTTAAGGTGGGTTCGTCGGCGATGGCGCGAGGATCGTGATGAATTGGGCCGATGACAGGGGATTCGAGGTTGATGGCTGCGGTTTATGAGGTATTAATTAGGTGAAAGTGGTCCGAGGAATTTTTTTACTCTTTTTTCTGGTAAACCAGGAATTGTCTGTTTCGCTGTGAAGAGGTTATTATCCTTTTTAATGGAAAAAATTTATCGTGTCAGTGTTAACTTCATCGAAGCAGAATTTTTATAATATAGCAAGTATTAAAATTTAAATACAGTAAATATTATAGATACTTCAATTCTTTATTAGAAATTATTTTCTTTTTATTTGTAACATCTGGTCTGTTCGAAAA
>NW_017105559.1:0-535 GCF_001263275.1 Habropoda laboriosa
TATAAAGTCGCACATGGTTATAGTAGTACTTCGCGACATTCGCATACCATACTGGGTCGATTCGCGTTCTCTAAATGGCGTACGGTTCTGCTATGCATTCTGGACTTCGGCATCGACTCTTCTGAATAAGATGGTGGGGGCAAATACATATAACTAAATATTTCGACGTTAAAAATAATTCCTAAAACTAAATGTACCCAACAAAATTTTCCTGTTTTTGGTACCGAATACATAGTTGTGGTTTGTTTTTTCAATAGCTGAAACGGTTTCCGTGTTACCATTAATCAAAGCGAATATACACATATATCGTCGCGCATGGAGATAGCATTTCTTCGCGAGTTTTACGTAACGAACGATACGATACTCTTTCTCGAAATGGAGTACGATTCTGCTATGCATTCTGGACATCGGCAAAGAATTTTCGAACTACTTTGGTGGGGGCAAATACAGATAAGTAAATATTTCGTCTTTGAAAATAATTCATAAAACTAAATGTGACCAACTAAATATGACCATTTTTTGAACCGAATACAAC
>NW_017105560.1:0-491 GCF_001263275.1 Habropoda laboriosa
ACCAACGAAATCTTACCTTTTTTTGGTACCGAATACAATGGTGTGGTCTGCTTTTTCAATAGCTCAAACGGTTCCCGTGTTACTGTAAAACGAAGTGAATATACACCTATAACGTCGCGCTTGGAGATGGTATTTCTTTGCTATTTTCACGTAACGTACCGGCACGACACTCGTACTCTAACTGGAGTACGATTCTGCTGTATATTCTGGAGATCGGCGTCGATTTCTCTCTCTACGATGGTGGCGGAAAATACAGATAACTAAATATTTCGACTTTAAAAATAATTCCTTCAGATAAAAGTATACAATAAATCTACCAACTTTTCCACCCCGCATATAAAGGTGGGCTTAGTTATACAAAGCTCAAACGGTTCCGGTGTTACTGTTAAACAAGGCGAATATACACACATAACGTCGCACATGGTTACAGTAGTTCCTCGCGACCTTCGCATATCATACTGGTACGATCACGTCCTCCAAATGGCGCACGG
>NW_017105561.1:0-2015 GCF_001263275.1 Habropoda laboriosa
TGAAAATCGCGAAGAAATGCTATCTCCAAGCGCGACGTTATAGGTGTAAATACGCTTCGTTTATCAGTAACACGCAGCCGTGTGAGATAATGAAAAAATATACCATACCTTTGTATTCGGTACCAAAAATAGGTAAGGTTTCGTTGGGAACTTTTATTTATTGGATTCATTTCTAACGACGAAATATTTAATTCCATGTATTTTCCCCCACATCGTAGTTCGAAAATTAGATGCCGACGTCCAGAATGCATAGCAGAATCAAATACCATTAGAGTACGAATATCGCCGCTGTACGTTATGTTAATGTCGCGAAGATCTACTATCGCCTTGCCGACGTTATAGGTCTTTAATCGCTTCGTTTAACAGTAACACGGCAACCGTGTGAGATAATGAAGAACCAAGCACACCTTTATATACAGGATCAAAAAATTGTAAGATTTATTGTATATATTTAGCTGAAAGAATTATATTTAACGTCGAAGTATTTAATTATCTGTATTTTCTCCCACCATCGTAGTTCTTATATTCGACGCCGTCCTCCAGAATGCATAGCAGAATCGTACGCCATTTAGAGGATGAGGATGCGAATCGTCCCAGTATGATATGCGAAGTTCGCGAAGTACTACTATAACCAGGTGCGACTTTATATGTGTATATTCGCTTCGTTTAACAGTAACACGTCAACCATGTGAGATATTGAGGAACCAAGCACACCTTTAAATTCGGGATCGAAAAATTTTAAGATTTCCTTGGTTACATTTAGCTGAAGGAATTATATTTAAAGTCGAAATATTTAATAATCTGTATGTTCCCCCACATCGTAGCCCGAAGATTACACTCCGATGTCCAGAATGCATAGCAGAATCGTACTCCATTTAGAGTATGAGTATCATACCGGTACGTTGCGTGAAAATCGCGAAGAAATACTATCTCCAAGCGCGACGTTATAGGTGTTTATTAGCTTCGTTTAACAGTAACAGGGGACCGTTTGAGCTAAGGAAATAACAAACTACACCTTTGTATTCGGTACCAAAAAAAGGTAAGATTTCGTTGGGAACATTTTACTTTTGGAATTATTATTAACGTCGAAATAATTAATTATCTTTATTTTCCCCCACCATCGTAGTTCGAAAATTAGGCGCCGAAGTCCAGAATGCATAGCAGAATTAAACACCATTTAGAGTACGAATATCGACGCAGTATGTTATGTGAAAATTGCGAAGAAATACTATCTCCAAGCGCAACGTTATATGTGTATATTCGCTTCTTATACCTAGTACACAGGAACCGTTTGAGGTAATGAAAAAACAGACCACACCTTTGTATTCGGTACCAAAAAATGGTAAGATTTCGTTGGTCACATTTAGTTTTAGAAATAATTTTTAACGTCGAAATATTAAATTATCTGTATTTTCCTCCCACATCGTAGTTCAAAATATGACGCCGGTGTCCAGAATGCATAGCACAATCGAACTCCATTTCGAGTACGAGTATCGTCCCAGTACGATATGTGAAGGTCGCGAAGAAATGGTATAACCATGTGCGACGTTATATGTGTATAGTCGCTTCGTTTAGCAGTAACACGGCAACCGTGTGAGATATTGAAGAACCAAGCACACCTTTATATTCAGGACCAAAAAATTGTAATATTTCGTTGGATACATTTACCTGAAGGAATTATATTTAAAGTCGAAATATTTAATTAACTGTATTTGCCACCACCATTGTAGTTCGAGAATTCGACGCCGATGTCCAGAATGCATAGCAGAACAGTACGCCATTTAGAGGACGTGAATCGTCCCAGTATGATATGCGAATGTCGCGAAGTAATACTTTAACCATGTGCGACGTTATTTGTGTATATTCGCTTCGCTTGACAGTAACGCCGGGACCGTTTGAGCTTTAAATAACATAGCTCACCTTTGTATTCGGTATCAAAAAAAGGTAAGACTTCGATGGAAACATTTATTTGTAGGGAATATTTTTAAAGTTGAAATATTTAATTATCTGTATTT
>NW_017105561.1:2749-5059 GCF_001263275.1 Habropoda laboriosa
ATCTGACGCCGGCGTCCAGAATGCAAAGCAGAACCGTACGCCATTTAGAGGACGCGAATCGTCCAAGTGTGATATGCGAAGGTCGCGAAGTACTATTATAACCATGTGCTACGTTATATGTGTATTTTCGCTTCGTTTAACAGTAGGACCGGAACCGTTTGAGCATTGAATAACAAAGCACACCTTTGAATTCGGTATCCAAAAATGGTAAGATTTCGTTGGTCACATTTACTTTTAGGAATTTATATTAACGTCGAAGTATTTAATTATCTGTATTTTCCTCCACCAGCGTAGTTCGAAAATACGACGCCACGTCGAGAATGCATAGCGGATACAAACACTATTGGAGTACGTATATCGCAGCAGTAGGTTATGTGGAAATCGCGACGAAATACTATCTCTAAGCGCGACGTTATATGTGTATATTCGCTTCGTTTAACATTAACACGGGAACTGTTTGAGCTATTGCAAAAAGAAACCACTCCTTTGTATTCGGTACCAAAAAAAGGTAAGCTTTCGTTGGCCACATTTAGATTTACGAATTACTTTTATCGTCGCAATATTTAGTTATCTGTATTTGCCCCCACCATCGTAGATAGAAAATTCGACGCCGGCGTCCAGAATGCATAGCAGAACAGTGCGCCATTTAGAGGAGGTATTTCGTCCCAGTATGATATGCGAAGGTCGCGAAGAAATACTATAACCATGTGCGACGTTATATGTGTATATTCGCTTCGTTTAACAGTAATACCGGAACCGTTTGAGCTCTAATTAACAAAGCACAACCTTGTATTCGGCATCAAAAAATGGTACCATTTCTTGGTCACACTTAGTTTTAGGAATTACTTTTAAGGTCGAAATATTTAATTATCTGTATTTTCCCCCAACATCGTAGTTCGAAATTCCACGCCGACGTCAAGTATGCATTGCAGAATCGTACTCCATTTAGAGTACGAGTATAGTACCAGTACGTTTCGTGAAAATCGCCAAGAACTACTATCGCCTAGCCGACGTTATAGGTGTATATTCGCTTAGATGAACAGTATAACGGCAACCGTTTGAGCTTTGAATAACAAAGCACACCTTTATATTCTGTATCAAATAATGGTCAGATTTCGTTGATCACATTTAGTTTGAGGAATTATTTGTAACCCCGAAATATTTAATTAGCTGTATTTTCCCCCACATCGTAGTTCGAAAATACTGCTCCGATGTCTAGAATGTATAGCTGAATCGTTCTCCATTTAGAGTACGAGTATCGTACCGGTACGTGACGTGAAAATCGCGAAGAACTACTATCGCCTAGCCGACGTTATAGGTATATATTCGCTTCGTTTAACAGTTACACGGCAGACGTGTGAGCTATTGAAATAACACACCCAATCTTTGTATTCGGTACCGAAAAAAGGTAAGATTTCGTTGGTCACATTTAGTTTTATGAATTATTTTTAACGTGGAAGGATTTAATTATCTGTATTTTCCCCCACATCGTAGTTCGAAAATTGGATGCCGGCGTCCAATATGCATAGCAGAACCGTACGCCATTTAGAAGGCGAGAATCGTCCCAGTATGATATGCGAAGGGCGCGAAGAACTATTATAACCACGTGCCACGTAATGTATGTATATTCGCTTCGTTTAACAGTAACACGGGAATCGTGTGAGATATTGAAGAACCAAGCACACCTTTATAATCGTGACCGAAAAATTCTAAGATTTCGTTTGATACTTTTAGCTGAAGGAATTATATTTGAAGCCGAAATATTTAATTATCTGTATTTGCCCCCAACATCGTAGTTCTAAAATTCGACGCCGATGTCCAGAATGCATAGCAGAATCGTACTCTATTTTGAGAACGAGTATCGTACCGGTACGTTACGTGAAAAACGCGAAGATATGCTATCACCTAGCCGACGTTATATTTGTATATTCGCTTTGTTTAACAGTAACATGGGAACCGTTTGAGCTATTGCAATAACAGACCACAACTTTATATTCGGTACCAAAGAAAGGTAGGATTCCGTTGGATACATTTAGCTGAAGAAATTATATTTAAAGTCGAAATATTGAATAATCTGTATTTGCCCCCAACATCGTAGATCGAATAATCGACGCCGACCTCAAGTATGCATGGCAGAATCAAACAGCATTTAGAGATCTAATATCGCCGCAGTAGGCTATGTGGAAGTCGCGAAGAAATACTACCTCCAAGCGCGACGTTATATGTGTATATTCGCATCGTTTAACAGGTACACGGGAACCGTTTGAGGTAATGAAAAAACAAACCACAACTTTGTATTCGGTACCAAAA
>NW_017105562.1:0-602 GCF_001263275.1 Habropoda laboriosa
TATTCCCTTCGTTTAACAGTAACAGGGCAGCCTTTGAGCTATTGAAAAAACAACCCACACCTTCGTATTCAGTATCAGGAAATGGTAATATTTCGTTGGTCACACATAGTTTTAGCAATTATTATTAATATCGAAATATTTAATTATCTGTATTTGCCCCCACCATTGTAGTATCGAAGTTGTTATATTCGACGCCGCCCTCCAGAATGCACTGCAGAATCGTACGCCGTTTAGAGTACGACAATTGCCGCAGTATGTTATGTGCACGTCGTGAAGAAATACTATCGCCTAGCCGATGTTATAATTTTATATTCCCTTCGTTTAACAGAAACACGGCAACCGTGTGAGCTATTGAAATAACAAACCCAAACATTGTATTCGGTACCAAAAAATGGTAAGATTTCTTTGGTCACATTTAGTTTTAGCAATTATTTTTACGTCAAAATATTTAATTATCTGTTTTTCTCCCACATCGTAGTTCGAAAATTCGACGCCGGTGTCCAGAATGCGTAGCAGAAGTGGACTCCATTTAGAGTACAGGTATTGTACCTGTACGTTACGTGAAAATTGCGATGAAATACAGTCACCATGCGCGACGTTAT
>NW_017105563.1:0-2968 GCF_001263275.1 Habropoda laboriosa
TTACGGTACGTGATTATTTAACTAATAAAAGAAAAACGGAAAGTACGCTCATTTTCATGTCACAGAAATATTCGGACACTTGCCATACTTCTCAAGTTTTCAGGTTCCAGGAACTGACTGAAACAATGTTTGTAAACATATCATTCATACTATGTACAAAGTATGTTATAGATCGAATATTTGTCAGTCTTGTTCAAAATTTGTGCGAAATGGGTCGGAAAAGTAAGAATACATCGTTTGATATGCGACAATTAGTAATTTTTCATCATGAAAAAGGGAAATCGATTCGCAAAATTGCTGATTTATTAAATATTAGTAAGAGCCCGGTATGGGATATTGTTCGACGGTACAAGAACGAAGATAGAATTGAATCTATCCCTCAAAGCGGACGCAAACCGATCCTAGATATTCGCGATAAACGTTCCATAATTAGGAGAATCAAATGTGATCCTCGGATAAGTGCTCCAAAGTTAGCAGCTGAATTAAATGAACACCGTGGAATATCAGTGCATCCGCAGAACATAAGAAGAGTGTTAAGATCAGAGGGCTAGGAAGAATAGCACGAAAGAAGCCGTATATTAACGCGACGAACAGGATGAAGAGACTGAAATTTGCAAAGGACAGTGAGTGGTGGGAGGACGTAATTTTCGCGGACGAGTCCAAATGTAATATTTATGGAAGCGACGGAAGAATTAGGGTATGGCGGAAGTCGAAAGAAGAACTGAATCCGAGACATTTGCAGCCGACTGTGAAACACGGTGGTGGGTCTGGGATGGTGTGGAGCTGTATTTCGGCCCATGGAGTAGGCGAATTCGTTTTCATCGACGATATCCTTGATAAAAATAGATATCTACAGATTTTGCAGAATAATTTAAAAAAAAGTGCTGATAATATAGGACTTCAAAATGGGATAAAATTTTATCAAGATAATGACCCAAAGCACAAATCGCGAATTGTGCAAGAATTCTTATTATACACTTGCAAGAATATCCTCCATCCACCACCGCAATCGCCAGACTTGAATCCCATTGAAAATTTATGGGACGAATTAGATCGCCGAATTCGAACAACTCCCATAAACACAAAAGAAGAGCTAAAAGGACGTCTGCAAGAAGAATGGCTACGTATTGGGCAAGATTATTTAAAAAAAATAATTTGTAACATGCCAACGCGATTACGGCACGTCATAAAACATATGGGATGTCCAACAAAATACTAATTAATAAAAACAAGATTTATATATCGTGATATAAACTTAGTTTTGATAGTGTCCGAATATATCCGTGATATGAAAATGAGTGTACTTTCCGTTTTTCTTTTATTATTTATGTAATCACGTATCGTAAACAAATATTTCTTACGTTTTTGTAAACTACACACTGCATAGTAACATACGTGAAACCTCTTTTTGTTCTCATTGTTTACATTTCTGAAGTACGGAATATAATAGTCAAAACTATAGTGGTGTCCGAATATTTTCGTGACCGACTGTATGTACTTTGATCTAAGGTTATTCTACCGTCAATTCTTTCAACCTTTATTCCTAAGAAAAAACTAATTTCTTTCAAATCAGTCACACTAAATTAATTCATCAAATAACTTTTAAAACTAGTCATTGTTTCCTTATTTCCAGTAGCAATCACAAGATCATCCACATAAAGTACAACATATATATTTTCGGATATATTTCCTCTATCCAGAATATACAGTAAATAACAAAAGTAAGTGAACACTAAAATTTTCAGCAATAAAATGGTGGTAACAATAAGATTTATACAGTTTTTCAAATAAATGATTTATTAACATAACCAAAAATTATGTAAGAAACAAAAGTAATCGTGTTATCTGCAATTGTTAAAAAAGTAAACAAAATATTTACTTCTGCATAACTTATATACAAAATTACACACTACAAAAGTAAGTAAACTTATGATTTAATATCCACAATGATAGCCTTTTCTTTGTGACATCTTTGAAATTCTGTCTGGCAGAGATAAAGCATATTTTGTACATTGTTCTACGGTAAATTTTTCCCACGTTTCCATTTGTTAACGATACGAATATTCGGCTACGACAGGCGATGTAATACTATGCCCAGACGACGGCTCGTCCGCCGTCTTTATACGCAGCGATAACGCACGCCCGGCCGTTCGTCCAAAAGTCTCGGATCGCACGCGTCACCGAGGCGGCACTTCAAAGTGCCAAGCCGATCAGTCGCGTGACGGCACAACACTTTGAAATCAAAAAAGTGAATCAGAAAATATTAAAGAAAAGTGCTTCGTGTCACAATAAGTAAAACGTAGGATAAATTTTGTAAATAAAGTGATCACACAGTTGCAACGTTCGCCTTTCCAAAGCGAACGAAAATTGTACTTAAAGCTTCTTTGTTGATTTGCTATTCGGTTTAACGAAGAT
Source organism: Habropoda laboriosa (assembly GCF_001263275.1). Taxonomy (NCBI): domain Eukaryota; kingdom Metazoa; phylum Arthropoda; class Insecta; order Hymenoptera; family Apidae; genus Habropoda; species Habropoda laboriosa. The sequence goes on from NW_017105563.1 coordinate 2,416, forward strand.
TTCGTTTGTCATGTGTCGTCTGATTATGTGTCAATTCTGTTTTACCTACGGCGTCGATGACATCTCGTTACTGCGCGACGTTACATCTGACACGTGAGTGGAAATGATAATTATCTAATCGTGTTTGTCAAATTTATCGAAATTTTGCCATAAGAGTTTATAAGAATTATGGTATTGTTTAGTTAGGAATTGTGTGGTTATGTATACATGCTTACCGTATTTTCGATATTCTAGTTGGTTACGACGATGCAGATGAAATTGTATAATTAATTGCAAAGTGATATCTGCAATGGTTAGGATAGCGGACTATCCCAAGTGTCCGACACGGAGTAAACATCTGCTATTTTTGAAGATGTGGATATTTCAGTTTCTAACATGTTATTAATTTTGTAGTAGGATATTTGGATTGATAGGAAATTCTTTGGTATCTGGGAGAAATACACAAAAGTTTATTTACTTTTCGTTGATACATGTTAAATGTTTGATATAAGATAATTTTGAACAAGTCAACGTAGTGTTCGAGCTGTTGCTTTCGCTTTCGGGCGTCCGGCTT
>NW_017105564.1:0-539 GCF_001263275.1 Habropoda laboriosa
CTCCATTTAGAGTACGAGTACCGTACCGGTAGGTTACGTGAAAGTCGCGAAGAAATAATATCTCTAGCGTGACGTTATATGTTCATATTCGATTCGTTCAAATGTAACACGTGAAGCGTTTGAGCTATTGAAAAACCAAACCTCACCTTTGTATTCGGTATCACAAAAAGGTGAGATTTCGTTGGTCACATTTAGTTTTAGGAATTATTATGATCGTCGAAATAATTAATTAACTGTATTTTCCCGAACATCCAAGTTCGAAAATTCGGCGCCGACGTCCAGAATGTAAAGCAGAATCAAACACCATTAAGAGTACGAATATCACCGCAGTATGTTATGTGAAAGTCGCGAAGAACTACTATCGCCTCTACGACGTAATGTGTGTGTCCTCGCTTCGTTTAACGGTAACGCGGCAACCGTGTGAGATATTGAAGAACCAAGCACACCTTTATATTCTGTATCAAAAAATGGTAAGATTTCGTTGGTCACATTTAGTTTTAGGAATTATTTGTAACGGCGAAATATTTAGTTATCTGTAT
>NW_017105564.1:2042-5075 GCF_001263275.1 Habropoda laboriosa
CAGACCTTCGTATTCGGTACCAAAGGAAGGCAAGATTTCATTGTGTACAATTATTTGTAGGGAATATTTTTAAAGTCTAAATATTTAGTTATCTCTATTTGCCACTACCATCGTAGACAGAAAATTCGACGCCGATGTCCTGAAAGCACAGCAGAAATGTACTCCAATTATAGTACGAGTATCGTAAAGTTAAGTTAAGTGAAAATCGCAAAGAAATACTAACTCCAAGCGCGATGTTATAGGTGTATATTCGCTTCGATTAACAGTAACACGGGAACCGTTTGTGCTTTGAATAACAAAGCACACCTTTATATTCGAGGTGGAAAGTTGTAAGATTTATGGTATACATTTAGCTAAAGGTATTATTTTTAAAGTCGAAATATTTTGTTATCTGTATTCGCCCCCACCATCGTAGATTTAAAATTCGACACCGTCGTCCAGAATGCTTAGTAGAACCGTACGCCATGTGGAGTACGAGAATTGTCACAGTATGATATGCGAAGGTCGCGGAGAACAACTATAACCATGTACGGCGTTATTGGTGTCTATTCGTTTCGTTTAACAGTAACATCGGCACCGTTTGAGGTTTGAATAACAAAGCACACCTTTATATTCGGTACCAAAAAATGGTAAGACTTCGTTGGTCACATTTAGTTTTAGGAATTATTTTTAACGTCGAAATATTTAATTATCTGTATTTGCCCACATCGTAGTTCGAAAATTCGACGCCGATGCCGAGAATGCATAGCAAAATCGTACTCCATGTAGAGTACGAGCATCGCACCGGTACGTTACGTGAAAACCGCGCAGAAATAATATCTCCAATCGTGACGTTATATGTGTACATTCGCTTTGTTCAACAGTAACACAGGAACCGTCTGAGGTAATGAAAAAACAGACCACACCTTTGTATTCGGTACCAGAAAATGGTAAGATTTCTTTGGGAACATTCAGTTGTAGGAATTATTTTGAAAGTCGATATAATTAATTATCTGCATTTGACCCAACATCGTAGTTCGTAAATTCGACGCCGATGTCCAGACTGCATAGCAGAAATGTTCTGCATTTAGAGTACGAGTATCGTACCGGTACGTTAAGTGAAAATCGCGAAGAAATACTATCTCCAAGCGCGAGGTTATATGTGTATATGCGCTTCGTGTAACAGTAACAGGGCAACGTTTGAGCTATTGAAAAAACAAAGCACACCTTTGTATTCGGTGTCAAGAAATGGTAATATTCCGTTGGTCACATTCAGTTTTAGGAATTATTATGATCGTCGAAATAATAAATTATATGTATTTTTCCCACTATCGTAGTTCGAAAATTCGGCGCTGAAGTCCTGAATGCATAGCAGAACCGTACGTCATTTGGAGGAAGAGAATCGTACCGGTACGTTAAGTGAAAATGGGCGAAGAAATACTATCTCCAAGCGCGACGGTATATGTGTATATTCGCTTCGTTTAACTGTAACAGGGCAACGTTTGAGCTATTGAAAAAACAAAGCACACCTTTGTATTCGGTGTCAAGAAATGGTAATATTCCGTTGGTCACATTTAGTTTTAGGAATTATTTTTAACGTCGAAATATTTAATTATATGTATTTGCCCCCACCACCTTATTTCGATAAGTCGACGCCGATGTCCAGAATGCATAGCAGAACCGTACGTCATTTAGAGGAAGAGAATCGTCCCAGTATGATTTGCGAAGGTCGCGCAGAAATACTATAACCATTTGCGTCGTCATATGTGTACATTCGCTTCGTTTAACAGGAACACGGGAACCCTTTGATCTATTGTAATAACAAACCACAACTTTATAATCGGTACCAAAAAAAGGTAAGATTTCTATGGGAACAATTATTTGTAGGGAATATTTTAAAGTCGAAATAATTAGTTATCTGTATTTGCCACTACCATCGTAGAGAGAATATTCGACGCCGATGTCCAGAATGCACAGCAGAAATGTACACCAATTATAGCACGAGTATCGTACCGGTAAGTTAAGTAAAAATCGCAAAGAAATACTAACTCCAAGCGCGACGTTATAGGTGTATATTCTCTTCGTTTAAGAGTAACACGGCAGCCGTGTGAGATATTGAAATAACAAACAACAACTTTGTATTCGGGATCAAAAAATTGTAAGATTTATTGTATATATTTAGCTGAAGGAATTTTATGTAAATTCGAAATATTTAATTATCTGTATTTGCCCCCACCACCGTAGTTCAAAATTTCGACGCGACGTCCAGAATGCACAGCAGAATCAAACACCATTTAAAGTACGACTATCGCCGCAGTATGTTATGTGAAAGTCGCGAAGAACTACTATCTCATAGCCGACGTTATAGGTGTATATTCGCTTCGTTTAACAGAAACACGGCATACGTGTGAGATATTGCAGGACCAAGCACACCTTTATATTCGGTACCAAAAAAAGGTAAGATATCAGTGGATACATTTAACTGAAGGAATTATATTTAATGTCGAAATTATTAATTATTTGTATTTTCCCCCACATCGTAGATAGAAAAGTCGACGCCGGCATCCAGAATGCATAGCAGAACCGTGCGCCATTTACAGGACGTGAATCGTACAAGAATGATATGCGAAGGTCGCGCAAAAATACTATACCCATGTGCGACGTGATATGTGTATATTCGTTTCGTTTAACAGAAAGACCAGCACCGTTTGAGCTTTGAATTACAAAGCACACCTTTGTATTCGGTATCAAAAAATGGTAAGATTTCGTTGGTCACATTTACTTTTAGGAATTAATATTAACGTTGAAATATTTAATTGTTTGTATTTTCCCCCACCATCGCAGTTCGAAAATTCGACGCCGACGTCCAGAATGCACAGCAGCATCGTACTCCCATTACAGTACGAGTATCGTACCGGTACGTTATGTTAAAGTCGCGAAGAAATACTATTGGCTAGCCGACAGTATTGGTGAATATTCGCTTCGTTTAACAGTATCACGGCAACCGTGAGAGATATTGAAGCAGCTGACACACCTTTATATTCGGGATCAAAA
>NW_017105565.1:0-1320 GCF_001263275.1 Habropoda laboriosa
TTTATGTCATTTTCATCAGAAAAATCTCATCAATATGTTAAGAATAATTTCGGTACAAAAAAACGTAAAATTAAAAAAGTTGATATTTAAATCACTTGGTTGCCTTGACTCACGTTTCATCCTTATCTTTTATTCGCTGTCCTTGTCTACGTTCGGTAAACTACAAAGGCGGGCGCGAGACTCGGAAACGTAGTCCCTGACTCTAGGAGTGTCAGGTTTAGCTTCCTTGCGGTCCGACACTTCTGGAGAATATACTGTAGCTCGACGTTGGTATGGTTGAAGAACAGAAATGATTAGATAGATTATGTCCCTTGACTGTTTTTTATGGGATCACATAAAACATGGCGAATAGAAAATTAGGAAGTATTATTTATTATTTATTAAGGCATTTCAATTGCATTTTTTTCATGTGCGATTAAAAGGAAATGATTAAATAACGATTAAATATTGATGCAAATATTTATAATACTTTGATTAATGTTTTCAAGTGTAAAATATATTGAATTTTGATCTTCATTTTATCTCAAAAACTATAAACTTCATCAAGGAACAATGATTATAATGTTTTTGCAAGAATACGTTCATGTTACGTTTATTAATTTCTTTTTAATATGTACAATAAATCTTACTTATACTCTATTGAGAGGAATTAATCAGACGAAACTAAAATTATTATTTCTATTCAATTTTTTCGAGATTTCTTGTCTAACTGGATTGACGAAAAGGAACTCAGCATCACGATAGGTTTCAATGAAAGATATTTTCTTGGTCGTGAATTTAACATGAACAAATCAGATGATATAATTTCCTGATATAATTTCATATATGTATAATACTTATGAACGGAACGAGCTATTCCGTAGCAATCACACATTTTCTGGAATTATATTTATAATAGAATCTCCAACATTCAATATTGTTATTTATATTAATGATAATAAATATTTTTGGTACATACTTATAAAAAGCACTGTTCTCACTTTAAAATAATTTCAAGAGTAAGTTAACATTTTTTAGCCAACCAGAAATATTGAGGGCAAAGTGTGATATGTCAGCCTACTTTACCCGATTTTTCAGCACTTTAATATTTAATATCTTGCAAACCGTTCAATACAAGAGACTGAAATTTTACATAAGGCAGTTTCTCATGTTTACCAACAAATGTGCTGAGTTTGAAAAAAATCGGTAACATAATAGCCGAAAGTGTGCCATTTGACGTGAAATTGTTTGAATACAGTGCGTTGCGTAATTTTACTTTAAAGAATAATTTAATAAAATCGGTAGCATTATTTGAAAGTGTATTGTAAATTATTATTTTCA
>NW_017105566.1:0-1315 GCF_001263275.1 Habropoda laboriosa
GAATATAAACAGATACCGTCACGCTAGAGATATTATTTCTTCGCGATTTTCACGTAACGTACCATACGATACTCGGACTCTAAATGGAATATGTTTCTGCTGTGCATTCTGCACGTTGGCGAAGAGTTTTCGAACTACGATGGTGGGGGAAAATACAGATAACTGAATACTTCGACTTTAAAAATAATTCCTAAAACAGAATGTGACCAACGAAATCTCACCATTTTTTGATACAGAATACAAAGGTGTGTTTACCGATTATAAAGTTGTGGTTTGTTACTACAATAGCTCAAACGATTCCAGTGTTACTGTTAAACGAAGCGAATGTACACATACAATTCTCATGTCATACGAGTACGATTCGCGTCCTCTAAATGGCGCACGGTTCTGCTGTGCATTCTGGATACCGGCTTCGAATTTTCTCTCTACGATGTTGCGGGCAAATACCGATAACTATACATTTCGACGTTAAAAATAGTTTCTAAAGCTAACTGAGACCAACGAAATCTTACCTTTTTTTGGTACCGAAAACGAAGGTGTGGTTTGTTTCTTCAATAGCAGAAATGGTTCCCGTGTTACTGTTAACCTTAGCGAATATACACATACAACGTCGCACATGGTTATAGTAGTTCTGCGCGACCTTTGCATATCATACTGGGACGATTCACGTCCTCTAAATGGCGTACGGTTCTTCAATGCATTCTTGACGCCGGCGACGAATTTTGCGAACTACGATGTAGGGGAAAATACAAATAATTAAATATTTCGTGGTAAAAATAATTGCTAAAACTAAATGTGACCAACGAAATCTTTCCTTTTTTTTGGTAACGAATACAAAGTTTGGGTTTGTTATTTCAATAGCTCACACGGTTGCCGTGTTAATGCTGAACGAAGCGAAAATACACCTATTACCTCGCTCTTGGAGATAGTATATCTATGCGATTTGCACGTAACGTAACGGTACGATACTGGTACTCGACATGGAGTTCGATTCTGCTATGCATTCTGACTGCGGCATCCAATTTTCGAACTACGATAGTGGGGGCAAATACAGATAATTAAATATTACGATGTTAATATTAATTCCTAAATATAAAAGTGACCAACGAAATATTACCATTTCTTGATACCGAAAACAAAGGTGTGGTATGTTTTTTCAATAGCTCAAAGACTGCCCTGTTACTGTTAAACGGAGCGAATATACACATATAACGCCGCACATGTTTATAGTATTTCTTAGCGACATTCGCAAATCATACTGGGACGATTCTCGTCCTCTAAATGGCCAACGGTTCTGCTACGCATTCTGGATGCC
>NW_017105567.1:0-674 GCF_001263275.1 Habropoda laboriosa
ACGAAACCTTACCCTTTTTTAATAACGAATTCAAATGTGTGCTTGGTTCTTCAATATCTCACAAGGTTGCATTGTTACTGTTAAACGAAAGGAGTATAATCCTAAAAAGTCGGCTAGGCGATAGTAGGTCTTCGAGACTTTGATATAACATACTGCGCCAAATGTCGTACTCGAAATGGAGTACGATTCTGCTGTTTTCTGGACGACGGCGACGAATTTTGTACTACGATGGTGGGGGCAAATACAGATAACTAAATATTTCGACTTTAACAATATTCCCTACAAATAAATGTTGCCAACGACATCTTACCTTATTTTGATACCGAATACAAAGGTGTGCTTGGTTCTTCAATATCTCACACGGTTGCAGTGTTACTGTTAAACCAAGGGAATTTACACCTGTAACGTCGGCTAGGCTATAGTAGTTCTTCGCGACTTTCTCATAACATACTGCGGCGATATTCGTACTCTAAATGGTTTTTGATTCTGCTATGCATTCTAGACGCCGAACTACGATGTGGGGGAAATTACCAATAATTAAATATTTCGTCGTTAGATACAATTCCAAAAAATAAATGTTACCAACGAAATCTTACCGTATTTTGATACCAAATACAAAGTTGTGGTTTGTTTTTTCAATAGCTGAAACGGTTTCCGTGTTACCATTAAACAAA
>NW_017105568.1:0-532 GCF_001263275.1 Habropoda laboriosa
GTACCGCAAAATGACTGTTTCCTCTTTATTTTGCATGTATCGCCTCGTTAATCGTGTTTTAACAAATATAAACTGTAATACTGCTGTTTTCTCCCTACAAAGACGTTTGCAGTACTGCAAACGACAGTTTTCTCTTTATTTTGCATGTTTCGCCACGTTAATCGTGTTTTAACAAATATAAACTGTAATACTGCTGTTTTCTCGCTACAAAGACGTTTTGCAGTACTGCAAAATGACTGTTTCCTCTTTATTTTGCATATTCCGCCACGTAAATCGTGTTTTAACAAATTTAAACAGTAATACTGCTGTTTCCCCGCGACAACCCACGTTTTGCAGTACTACAAACGACTGATTTCTCTTTATTTTCCATGTTTCGTCAAGTAAAACGAGTTCTAAGGAATATAAACTGTACTAATGCTGTTTTCCCGCAACAAACCATGTTTTGTAGTACAGCAATCGAGAGTTTTCTTTTTATTTTGTGTGTTTCGCCACGTAAAACGTGTTTTAACGATTATCAACTGAAATTATGCTG
>NW_017105569.1:0-203 GCF_001263275.1 Habropoda laboriosa
TCCAATTTTCGAACTACAATGGTGGGGGCAAATACAGATAATTACATATTTCGACTTTAAAAAGAATTCCTCTAAATATTTGTTCCCAACGAACTCTTACCTTTTATTGGTACCGAAAACGAAGGTGTGCTTTGTTTTTTCAATAGCACAAAGGGTTCCCGTGCTACTGTTAAACGAAGCGAATATACACTAACAACGTCGGG
>NW_017105570.1:0-321 GCF_001263275.1 Habropoda laboriosa
AAAGTGGCGAAGGAATACTATCGCGTAGCAGACGTTATAGGTGTATATTCGTTTCGTTTAACAGTAACACAGCAACCGTGTGTGATATTGAAGAACCAAGAACACAATTATAATCGGGATCAATAAAATGTAAGATTTCGTTATATACATTCAGCTGAAGGAATTATATTTAAAATCGAAATATTTATTTTATCCGTATTTGCCCAACCATCGTAGTTCGAAAACTCGACCCCGATGTCCATGATGCATAGCAGAATCGTACTCCATTTAGAGTACGATTATCGTACCGGTACGTTACGTGAATATCGCGAAGAAATACTA
>NW_017105571.1:0-326 GCF_001263275.1 Habropoda laboriosa
TATATTCGCTTCGTTTAACAGTAACACGGCAACCGGTGAGATATTGAAGAACACAGCACACCTTTATATTCCGGATCAAAAAGTTGTTAGTTTTCGTTGGATACATTTAGCTAAAGGAATTATATTTAAAGTCGATATATTTAATTATCTGTATTTTACACCACATCGTAGATAGAAAATTCGACGCCGGCATCCAGAATGCATGCAGAACCGTGCGTCATTTAGAGTTCAAGTATCGTAACGGTATGTTTCGTGAAAATCGTCAAGAACTACTATCGCCTAGCCGACGTTATAGGTGTATATTCCCTTCGTTTAACAGTAACACG
>NW_017105572.1:0-354 GCF_001263275.1 Habropoda laboriosa
GTTTCGCCACGAAAAACGTGTTCTAACGAATATAAACTGAAATACTGCTGTTTTCTCGCTACATACACGTTTTGCAGTACTACAAACGACTGTTTTCTCTTTATTGAACATGGTTCGCCACGTAATACGAGTTCTAACGAATATAAACGGAAATACTGCTGTTCTCCCGCGACAACCCACGTTTCGCAGAACTACAAACGACTGTTTTCTCATTATTTTGCATATTCCGCCACGTAAATCGTGTTCTAACGAATATAAACTGAAATACCGCTGATTTCACGAGACAACCCACTTTTTGCAGTACTACAATCGACTGATTTCTCTTTAGTTTGCATGTTTCGCCAAGTAAAACGA
>NW_017105573.1:0-565 GCF_001263275.1 Habropoda laboriosa
CCCTCATTCTATCACTCTCTCATTCTTTCATTCTCTCGTTCTCTCACTCATTCTTTCATTCTCTCATTCACTCATTCTCTCACTCGCTCATTCTTTCATTCCCTCGTTCTATCACTCTCTCATTCTTTCATTCTCTCGTTCTCTCACTCACTCATTTTTTCATTCCCTCACTCTCTCACTCTCTCATTCCTTAACTCTCTCATTCTCTCAATCATTAATTCTCTCACTCACTCATTCTTTCATTCTCTCATTCTCTCACTCACTCAATCGCTCATTCTCTCACTCTCTCAATCACTCATTCTCTCATTCCCTCATTCTATCACTCTTTCATTCTTTCATTTTCTCGTTCTCTCACTCTCTTATTCTTTCATTCTCTCGTTCTCTCACTCACTCATTCTTTCATTCCCTCATTCTATCACTCTCTCATTCTTTCATTCTCTCGTTCTCTCACTCACTCACTCTCTCGTTCTCTCGCTCACTCATTCTTTCACTCCCTCACTCGCTCATTTTCTCACTCATTCATTCTTTCATTCCCTCACTCTCTCATCTTCTCACTCACTCATTC
>NW_017105574.1:0-564 GCF_001263275.1 Habropoda laboriosa
GTTACCATTTTTTAATACCGAATACAAATGTGTGCTAGGTTCTTCAATATCGCACACGGTTGCCGTGTTACTGCTAACCGGAACGAATATACACATATAACGTTGCACACGGTTATAGTAGTTCTTCGCGACCTTCGCATATCATACTGGGACGATTCTTGTCCTCTAAATGTAGTATGATTCTGCTATGCTTTCTGGAATCCGCCGTCGAATTATGGAACCACGATGTGGGAGGAAAATACAGATAATTATATATTTCGATGTTAAAAATAATTCCAACAAATAAATGTTCCCAACGAAATCTTACCTTTTTTTTGGAATCGAATACAAAGGTGTGGTGTGTTTTTTAATAGCTCAAACGGTTCCCGTGTTACTGTTAATCGAAGCGAATATACACCTACAACGTCGCGCTTGGAGATAGTATTTCTTCGCGATGTTCATGTAACGTACCGGTACGATACTCGTACTCGAAATGTTGTACGAATTTGCTATGCATTCTGAACATCGGCGTCGAATTTCCGAACTACGATGGTGGGGGCAAAAACATATAACTTAATATTGCGA
>NW_017105574.1:3474-4262 GCF_001263275.1 Habropoda laboriosa
ACCAGATCTTACCTTTTTTTGTTACCGAATACAAAGGTGTGGTTTGTTTTTTCAATAGCTCAAACGGTTCCCGTGTTAGGGTTAAACGAAACTAATATACCCCTAAAACGTCGCGCTTGGAGATAGTAATTGTTCGCGATTCTCACGTAACGTACAGGTACGATACTCGTACTCTAAATGGTGTACATATCTGCAATGCATTCTGGACATCGGCGTCGACTTTTCGAACTACAATGTGAGGGAAAACACAAATAATAAAATATTTCTGCGTTCCAAATAATTCCACAAATAAATGTTCCCAACGAAACCTTACCTTTTTTTGGTGCCGAATACAAAGGTGTGTTCTGTTTTTTCAATAGCTCAAACGTTTCCGGTGTTACTGTCAAACGAAGCGAATATACACCTATAACGTCGCGCTTGGAGATTGTGTTCTTCGCGACTTTCACATAACAGACGGTGGCAATTCTCGTACTCTAAATGGTGTTTGATTCCGCTATGCTTTCTGGACGTGGCGTCGAATTTTCGAACAACGATGGTGGGGGAAAACACAGATATTTATATATATCGACTTCAACAGTAATTCCTAAAGCTAAATGTGACCAACGAAACCTAACCTTTTTTTGGTACCAAATACGAAGGTGTGGAATGTTTTTTCAATAGCTCAAAAGGTTGCCGTGTTGCTGCTAAACGAAGCGAATATACAAATATAACGCGGCTCGGTAATAGTAATTCTTCGAGACTTTCACGTAACGTACCGGTACGATTCTCGAACTCTAAATGGAGTACGA
>NW_017105574.1:5337-6274 GCF_001263275.1 Habropoda laboriosa
CGTACCGCTACGGTGCTCATACTCGAAATGGAGTACATTTCTGTTATGCCTTCTGGACATTGGTGTCTAATTTTCGAACTACGTTGGTGGGGGCAAATGCAGCGAACTAAATATTTCGCCTTTAAAAATATTCCCTACAAATAATTGTTCCCAAAGAAATCTTGCCTTTTTGTGGTACCGAATACGAAGGAGTGGATTCTTTTTTCAATTGCTCAAACGGTTACCGTGTTACTGTTAAATGAAGCGAATATACACATATAACGTCGCGCTTGGAGGTAGAATTTCTTCGCGATTTTCACATAACGTGCCGTCACGATACTCGTACTCTAAATGGATTACGATTCTGCTATGCATTCTGGACATCGGCGTCGAATTCTCTCTCTACGATGGTGGGGGAAAATACAGATAATTACATATTTCGACGTTAAATATAATTCTTTGAGCTAAATATATACAGTAAATCATACAATTTTTTGTTCCCGAATATACAGGCGTGCTTGTGTCTTCAATATCTCACACGGTTGCCGTGTTACTGTTAAACGAAGCGAATAAACACATATGACGTCCGCTAGGCGATAGTAGTTCTTCGCGACTTTCACATAACATACTGTGGCGATACTCGTACTCCAAATAGAGCATGATTCTGCTATGCATTCTGGACATCGGCGCCGAATTTTCGAACTACGATGGTGGGGGAAATTACAGATAAGTAAATATTTCGTCATTAAAGATATTCCCTACAAATAAATGTTCCCAACGAAATCTTACCTTTTTTTGGTACCGAATACAAAGTTGTAGTCTGTTTTTTCAATAGATCAAAAGGTGCCGTGTTACTGTTACACAAAACGCATATACACCTATATCGTCGCGCTTGGAGATGGTATTTCTTCGCGATTTTCACATAACGTACCGGTACGATACTCGTACTCGAAATGGA
>NW_017105575.1:0-1391 GCF_001263275.1 Habropoda laboriosa
GACAGGAGGTCCGCGGCCCTGCCCTCCTTCCTTAGGAGGTCCATCCGCCCCGCCTTCCACTTGCGTGGAAACGCTCCCGTCTGCAGGAGGCCCGTGAAGAGCCTCCTGAACCAGGGGCCGAGGATACCGAGTGCTAAGACCCAGGCGCGGCCAGGGATACCGTCCGAGCCCGGCGCCGTGTTCCGGGCCCGAAGACGTTTTATAGCCCCAGCCAGCTCCTCCTCCGAGATCCCGCGAACGTCGAACCGCTGTGGGCGGTCCAACTCCCACCAGACGGGCACAGGTCCATCCTGCTCTGGGAAGAGGGAGTCCACGACACGCCGGAGGAGCCCGGGGTCCATGCTCTCTGTCAGAGGGGGGGCCCATGGATGGAGCTTGCCCATTACCATACGGTAGGGCCGCCCCCATGGGTCCCTCTGCAGGGAGCCGAGAAGCCTGTCCCAAGCCTGGAACTTAGCACTCCTGATGTCCTGCTGCAGCCGGACTGTCAATCGACGGTATTCGGCGTACAACAGCGCCTCCTCCGCTTCGTCGCGGATCCTTCTTCTACGAGACCGAGTGTACCGGCGACGCGCTATCGCACACTCTTGACGGCCTCTTGGGCGGAGTCCGGGCCCGGGGCATTGCGCAGTCGCAGATCGACTGCATTGCGCCCCGGAACCACTCAGACTCCGCCTCTAAGTCCGCGACGAGCCCAGTCGGCGGCTCCGACCAGGCCACAGCGAGGGAGGCTGCCATCAGCGCGTCCTCATCCAAGGCCATCAAGGCCGACCGGCGTGACCGGCGGCGGTCGGCCGGGCGGCGCGGGGTGGTGTCGGCCATCTCTACATATATGTAGCGGTGGTCCGACAGGGTCTCGACCTCCGAGACCCTCCACCCCGAGACACGGCGCGCGGCGCTAGGGGAGGCCAATGAAAGATCCACGATGCTCTCACCCTGGAACTGCACGCACGTGCTGGCCGACCCCCGATTGAGCAGTCAGAGGCTTAAGCCCGCTGCCCAATCCAACACCGCATCACCCCTCGCGACCGTCCTGGGGAACCGCCACGCATGTGCGTGGACGTTACAGTCCCCCAGGACGAGTACCGGACGGGGTGCAATGCGGGACACAACGTTCCGCAACCCGTCCAAGTACTCCTCAAAGGACGCGAGGGGCCAGCAGGGTGGTGCATAGACACCGACCACCGCCAGGTCACGCCATTCGATCGCCACAAACCCCTCCCACCGCTCAATGAGTGAAGGGGGAAGTGACAGTGGCGATCCTCCACCGATTACTGCTACGGAGCCGCCCACGTCCCCGACCCAGGACGGTCGATCGAGGACGCGGAACCACTACTGCTAGCGAAACCACTTCCGCCAGGTCCTGGGCAATTAAGTCCTGGGCCCGACGG
>NW_017105576.1:0-554 GCF_001263275.1 Habropoda laboriosa
CCAAAATGCGTAGCAGAATCAAACTCCATTAGAGTACGAATATCGCCGCAGTATGTTATGTTACTGTCGCGAAGAACTACTATTACCGAGACGCGTTATATTCGTATATTCGCTTTGTTTAACAGCAACACGGGAACCGATTGAGCTATTGAAAAAACAAACCACAACTTTGTATTCGGAACCAAAAAAAGGTAAGGTTTCGTTGGTCACATTAAGCTTTAGGAATTACTTTTAACGTCGAAATATTTAATTATCTGTATTTTCCCCCAACATCGTAGTTCGAAATTCCACGCCGACGTCAAGTATGCATTGCAGAATCGTACTCCATTTAGAGTACGAGTATAGTACCAGTACGTTTCGTGAAAATCGCCAAGAACTACTATCGCCTAGCCGACGTTATAGGTGTATATTCGCTTAGATGAACAGTATAACGGCAACCGTGGGAGCTATTGAAATGATAAACCACATCTTCGTATTCGGTACAAAAAAAAGGTAAGATTTCGTTGGGAACATGTATTTGTGGGGAATATTTTTAAAGTCGAAATATTTACTTA
>NW_017105576.1:2534-4985 GCF_001263275.1 Habropoda laboriosa
TTATTTGTAGGGAATATTTTTAAAGTCGAAATATTTAATTATATGTATATTCCCCCACATCATATTTCGAAAATTCGGCGCCGATGTCCATAATGCATAGCAGAATCATACTCCATTTAGAGTACTAGTACCGTACCGTTACGTTACGTGAAAGTCGCGTAGAATTACTATCTCCAAGCGTGACGTTATATGTGTATATTCGCTTCGTTTAACAGTAACATCGGCACCGTTTGAGGTTTGAGTAACAAAGCACGGCTTTGTATTCGGTACCAAAAAACGGTAAGATTTCGTTGGTCACATTTAGTTTTAGGAATTATTCTTGACGTCGAAGTATTTAATTATCTGTATTTTCCCCCACCATCGTAGTTCTTATATTCGACGCCGTCGTCCAGAATGCATATCAGAATCGTACGCCATTTAGAGGACGAGAATCGTCCCAGTATGATATGTGAAGGTCGCGAAGAAATAGTATAACCATGTGCGACGTTATATGTGTATATTCGCTTCGTTTAACAGTAACACGGCAACCGTGTGAGATATTGAAGAACCAAGCACACCTTTAAATTCGGGATCAAAGAATTGTATGATTTCGTTGGATAAATTTAGATGAAGGAATTAATCTTAGAGTCGAAATATTTAATAATCTGTTTTTTCCCCTACATCGTATTTCGAAAATTTGGCGCCAATGTCCAAAATGCATAGCAGAATCGTACTGCATTTCGAGTGCGAGTATCGTACCGGTACGTTACGTGAAAACCACGAAGAAATACTATCTCCAAGCGTGACGTTATATGTGTATATTTGCTTCGTTTAACGGAAACACGGAAACCGTCTGAGCTATTGAAAAAGCAAACCACACCTTTGTATTCGGTATCAAAAAAAGGTAAGATTTCGATGGGAACATTTAACTGTTGGAATTACTATTAAGGTCGAAATATTTAATTATCAGTATTTTCCCACACCATCGTAGTTCGGAAATTCGTCGCCGATGTCTAGAATGCATAGCAGAATCGTTCTCCATTTCGAGTACGAGTATCGTACCGGTACGTTACGTGAAAATTGCGAAGAAGTACAATCTCCAAGCGCGACGTTATTGGTATATATTCACATCGTTTAACAGTAACACGGGAACCGTTTGAGCTATTGAAGAAACGAACAACAACTTTGTATTCGGTACCAAAAAAAGGTAAGGTTTCGTTGGACACATTTAGTTTTAGGAATTATTATTAATGTCGAAATATTTAATAATCTGTATTTTCCCCCACCAACGTAGTTCGAAAATTCGAAGCGGACGTCCAGAATACATAGCAGAATCAAATACCATTTATAGTACGAATATCGCCGCAGTAGGTTATGAGAAAGTCTCGATGATCTACTAGCGCCTAGCCGATGTTATAGGTGTATATTCCCTTCGTTTAACAGTAACACGGAAACCGTTTGAGCTATTGAAGGAACAATACAGACCTTCGTATTCGGTACCAAAGGAAGGCAAGATTTCATTGTGTACAATTATTTGTAGGGAATATTTTTAAAGTCTAAATATTTAGTTATCTCTATTTGCCACTACCATCGTAGACAGAAAATTCGACGCCGATGTCCTGAAAGCACAGCAGAAATGTACTCCAATTATAGTACGAGTATCGTAAAGTTAAGTTAAGTGAAAATCGCAAAGAAATACTAACTCCAAGCGCGATGTTATAGGTGTATATTCGCTTCGATTAACAGTAACACGGGAACCGTTTGTGCTTTGAATAACAAAGCACACCTTTATATTCGAGGTGGAAAGTTGTAAGATTTATGGTATACATTTAGCTAAAGGTATTATTTTTAAAGTCGAAATATTTTGTTATCTGTATTCGCCCCCACCATCGTAGATTTAAAATTCGACGCCGATGTCCAGAATGCATAGCAGAAACGTACGCCATTTAGAGGACGAGAATCGTCCCAGTATGAAATGCGAAGGTCGCGGAGAACTACTATATCCATGTGCGACGTCATATGTGTATAATCGCATCGTTTAACTGTTACACCAGAACCGTTTGAGCTATTGAAAAAACAAACCACTCCTTCGTATGCGGTACCAAAAAAAGGTCAGACTTGGTAGGATCTATTTATTTGTTGCATTTATATCTAAAGTCGGAATATTTAATTATCTGTAATTGACCCACCATCATAGTTCGTAATTTCGACGCCGATGTCCAGAATGCATAGCAGAAATGTACACCATTTAGAGTAGGAGTATCGTACCGGTACGTTACGTGAAAGTCGCGAAGAACTACTATCGCCTTGCCGACGTTATAGGTGTATATTCGCTTTGTTTAACAGAAACACGGCATACGTGTGAGTTATTGCAGGACCAAGCACACCTTTATATTCGATATCAAAAAATGAAAGATTTCGTTGGATATATTTAGATGAAGGAATTATATTTAATGTCGAAATATTTAATTA
>NW_017105577.1:0-539 GCF_001263275.1 Habropoda laboriosa
TATTTGTTGGAATTATTTGGAATGACGAAATATTTAATTATTTGTATTTTCCCCCACATCGTATATAGAAAAGTCGACGTCGGCATCCAGAATGCATAGCAGAACCGGTGGCCATTTAGAGGACCAGAATCATCCCAGTATGATAAGCGAAGTTCGCGAAGAACTACTATATCCATCTGCGACGTTATATGTGTATATTCGCTTCGTTTAACAGTAACAACGGCACCGTTTGAGGTTTGAGTAACAAAGCACGGCTTTGTATTCGGTACCAAAAAACGGTAAGATTTCGATGGTCACATTTAGTTTTAGGAATTATAATTAACATCGGAATATTTAATTATCTGTATTTTCCCCCAACATCGTAGTTCGACGATGCCGCTGTCCAGAATGCATAGCAGAATCGTAAGCCAATTCGAGTACGACAATTGCCGCAGTATGTTATGTGAAAGTCGCGAGGAACTACTATTGCCTAGCCCACGTTATAGGTGTATATTCGCATGGTTTGACAGTAACACCGGAACCGTTTGAGCCTTGTATAA
>NW_017105578.1:0-484 GCF_001263275.1 Habropoda laboriosa
GACGTTATAGGTGTATATTCGCCTCGTATAACAGAAACACGGCAGCCGTGTGAGATATTGAAGAACCAAGCACAACTTCGTGTTCGGTACCACAAAGAGGCAAGAATTCGTTGGTCACATTTATTTTTAGGAATTATTTTTAAAGTCGAAATATATAGTTATCTGCATTTGCCCCCACCATCGTAGGTCTCAAATACGACGCCGTCGCCAAAATTCATCGCAGAGTCAAACACCATTTAGAGTACGAATAATGCCGCTGTATGTTAAGTGGAAGGCGGGAAGAACTACTATTGCCTAGCCGCCGTTATAGGTGTATATTCCCTTCGTGTAACAGTATCACGGCAACCGTGTGAGATATTGAAGAACCAAGTAATGCGGGATCATAAAATTGAAAGATTTCGTTGGTTACATTTAGCTGAACGAATTATATTTAATGTCGAAATATTTAATTATCTGTATTTGCCCCCACAATCGTAGTTCGAAA
>NW_017105579.1:0-370 GCF_001263275.1 Habropoda laboriosa
ATTCAAAACTGGCTTTGGGTCTTCCAAACTGGCTTTGGGTCATTCAAACTGGCTTTGGGTCATCAAACTGGTTTTGGGTCGTTCAAAACTGGTTTTGGGTCGTTCAAAACTGGCTTTGGGTCATTCAAATCTGGCTTTGGGTCATTCAAATCTGGCTTTGGGTCATTCAAATCTGGCTTTGGGTCATTCAAAGGGTCATTCAAACTGGCTTTGGGTCATTCAAAACTGGTTTTGGGTCTTCCAAACTGGCTTTGGGTCTTCCAAACTGGCTTTGGGTCATTCAAACTGGCTTTGGGTCATTCAAAACTGGCTTTGGGTCATCAAACTGGTTTTGGGTCGTTCAAAACTGGCTTTGGGTCATTCAAATCTG
>NW_017105580.1:0-838 GCF_001263275.1 Habropoda laboriosa
GCAGCTCTTAGTCGCCTTTTCACCGTGGTCAGAGATATTGGATTCGGTCTACTATCATTAAGTTAGTCGTCTGTTTCGTTTGCAAATAATATTTATTCTTACATGTCCAGCTCTCGACGTGATTTTGGGTCTTCCTGACCGTGGTTTGTCTTTCAAACTACCAGTATCCACAAAACGTTTTAATGTACCCAGCACGTCCTTGTATGACACTTTCAATTTCCTCGCAATATTCCGCAAAGAATAACCTTCCTTTCTAAGTGTGATAATTGCACTTCGAGTTTCAATACTAATTTCTATTCTTTTTGCCAGTTTAAAGTATTAGTGTAAAATTTTAGCCGCTGATCACGTTTCAACGCCTTCGTTCACGAGAATGGTGGCAACGTATAACAAATGTCCGATTTATACATTTTCTCGGCCCCCGAACCAGCCAATTGGAATCTAATATTGTAACATTCGACGCTTATTGGTAAACAAAAAAATCGCGAATTCCTATATAAGGCGAAAAGAGTATATTTCCCGGCAGTAGAAAAGTTCATTCCGAGCGTTGCCTTAGACTGAGTGTATGAATTATACAGGGTGTCCCGTAACTCCTCGAACATCCGGAAATGGGGGGTAGTTGGGGTGACTCTGAACAACTTTTTCTTTTTCCAAAATCCAGTTTGAAGCTCCGTTTTCGAGTTATTAACGAAAAACACTGGCCAATTACTGCGCGCTTAGAGCTCGCGCTCAGGGGCGGAGAACAGAGGTTCATCCGCGCGCGATCGAACAAATGCGCACGCGTGACTTCTCGGTTATCGGGCGCTGTCATAAAAAAAAAAAAAAATTTGACTTTGCAGTG
>NW_017105581.1:0-843 GCF_001263275.1 Habropoda laboriosa
TACGTGACGAAACATGGAAAATAAAGAGAAAACATTCGTTTGCATTACTGCAAAACGCGGGTTCTCGCGCGAAAACAGCAGTATTTCAGTTAATATCCCTTAAAACCGATTAACGTGGCGAAACATACAAAATAAAGAGAAAACATTCGTTTGCAGTACAGCAAAACGAGGTTTGTCGCGAGTATACAGCAGTATTTCAGTTCATATTCGTTAAAACACGATTTACGTGACGAAACTTGCAAAATAATGAGGAGACGGTCATTTTGCAGTAATGCAAAACGTCTTTGTGGCTAGAAAACTGCAGTATTACAGTTTATATATGTTAAAACACGTGTTACGTGGCGGAATATGCAAAATAAACGGGAGACAGTCATTTTGCAGTATTGCAAAACGCGGTTTGTCGACGCAAAACAGCAGTATTACAGTTTATATTCGTTAGAACACGTTTTACGTGGCGAAACATGCAAAATAAACAGAAAACAGTCGTTTGTAGTACAGCAAAACGCGGGTTGTCGCACGAAAACAGCAGTATACCAGTTTATATTCGCTAAAACACGATTTACGTGGCGAAACATGCAAAATAAAGAGAAAACAGTCGTTTGTAGTACTGCAAAAAGCGGGTAGTCGCGCGAAAACAGCAGTATTTCAGTTTATATTCCTTAAAACACGATTTACGTGGCAAAACATGCAAAATAAAAGTGAGGCAGTAATATTGCAGTACTGCAAACGTCATTGTAGCGAGGAAACAGCAGTATTACATTTTATATTCGTTAAAACACGTTTTACGTGGCGAAACATGCAAAATAAAAGTGAGACAGCCATTTTGCAGTACTGCAAAACGTC
>NW_017105582.1:0-562 GCF_001263275.1 Habropoda laboriosa
AAAGGTGTGGTCTGTTTTTTCAATAGATCAAACGGTTCCCGTGTTAATGTTAATGGAAGCGAAGATACACATAAAACGTCGCACTTGGTTATAGTAGTTCTTCGCGACCTTCGCATGTCATACTGGGACGATTCTCGTACTCTGAATGACGTACGGTTCTGCTATGCATTCTGGACATCGGCGCCGAATTTTCGAATGTGGGGGAAAATACAGGTAACATAAATATTTCGACTCTAAATATAATTCCTTCAGGTAAATGTATCCAACGAAATCTTACAATTTTTTGATCCTAAACATAATGTCGTGCTTGTCTCTCCAATATCTCACACGGTTACCGCGTTTCTGTTAAACGGCGCGAATATACACCTATATCCTCGGCTAGGCGATAGTAGATCTTCGCGACATTAACATAACGTGCAGCGGCGATATTCGTTCTCTAATGGTATTTGATTCTGCTATGCATTCTGGACATCGGCGTCGAATTTACGAACCACGATGTGGGGAAAATACAAATAATTAAATATTTCGTCGTTAGAAATAATTCCAACAATTAAATGTTCCC
>NW_017105583.1:0-8194 GCF_001263275.1 Habropoda laboriosa
ATGCATTCTGGACATCGGCGTCGAATTCTCTCTCTACGATGGTGGGGGAAAAAACAGATAATTGAATATTTCAACTTGAAGAATATTCCCTACAAATAAATGTTTCCATCGAAATCAAACCTTTTTTTGATAGCGAATACAAAGGCGTGCTTCTTTCTTCAATATCTCACACGGTTCCCGTGTTACTGTTAAACGAAGCGAATATACACATACAACGTCGCGCTTGGAGATAATACTTCTTCGCGATTTTCTCGTAACGTACCGGTACGATACTCGTAATCTAAATGGATTACGATTCTGCTATGAATTCTGGACATCGGCGCCTAATTTTCGAACTACGATATGGGGGAATAGACAGATAATAAAATATTTCGAATTTAAATAAAATTCCTTCAGCCTAATGTATCCAACGAAATATTACCATTCTTTGATACAGAATACAAAGGTTTCGTTTGTTATTCAAAGCTCAAACGGTTCCGGCCTTACCGTTAAACGAAGCGAATATACACATACAACGTCGCACATGGTTATTGTAGTTCTTCGCAACCTTCGCTAATCATACTGGTACGATTCACGTCCTCTAAATGGCGCACGGTTCTGCTATGCATTCGAATATACACATATAACGTCGCACATGGTTATAGTAGTATTTCGCGACCTTCGCATATAATACTGGGACGATTCGCGTCCTCTAAATGGCGTACGATTCTGCTGTGCATTCTGGACATCGGCGTCGAATTTTCTCTCTACAATGGTGGGGGCAAATACAGATAACTATATATTTCCACATTAATAATAATTCCTAAAACTAAATTTGACCAACGAAACCTTACCTTTTTTTGGTGCCGAATACAAAGTTGTGGTTTGTTTTTTCAATAGCTCAAACGGTTCCCGTTATACAGTTAAACGAAGCGAATATACACATATATCGTCGCGCAAGGAGATAGTATTTCTTCGCGACCTTCGCATATCATACAGGGACGATTCTCGCACTCTAAAAGGGGTTCGATTCTGCTATGCATTCTGGATGTCGGCGTCGAATTTTCGAACTACGATGGTGAGGGAAAGTACAGATAATTAAATATTTCGACTTTAAATATAATTCCTTCAGCTGAATGTATATAACGAAATCTTATAATTTGTGATCCCGATTATAAAGGTGTGCTTGGTTCTTGAATATCTTACACGGTTGCCGTGTTACTGTTAAACGAAGCGAATATACACATATAACATCGCACATGGTTAAAGTAGTTCTCCGCGACATCCGCATACCATACTGGGACGATTCTCGTCCTCTAAATGTCGTACATTTCTGCTATGCATTCTGGACATCGGCGTCGAATTTACGAACTGTGATGTTGGGTCAAATACGGATAACTAAATATTTCGACATTAAATATAATTCCTTCAGCTAAATATATCCATCGAAATCTTTCATTTTTTTGATACCGAATATAAAGGTGTGCTTGGTCCTGCAATATCTCACACGTATGCCGTGTTTCTGTGAAACGAAGCGAATATACACCTATAACGTCGCACATGGTTATAGTATTTCTGCGCGACCTTCGCAAATCATACTGGGACGATTCCCTTCCTCTAAATGACGTACGGTTATGCTATACATATTGGACGCCGGCGTAGAATTTACGAACTACGATGTTGGGGAAAATACGAATAATTAAATATTTCGTCGTTGGAAAAGATTCCAATATATAAATGTTCCCAACAAAACCTCCCATTTTTTGGTACTCAATACAAAAGTGTGGTACGTTTTTCAAAGGCTCAAACGGTTACCGTGTAACTATTAAATGAAGCGAATATACAAATATAACGTCGGGAACGTGATAGTAGCTTTTCGCTACTTTCACATAACATACTTGGGCGATACTCGTACTCCTAAAGGCGTACAATTCTGCTATGCATTCTGGACGTCGGCGTTGAGTTTTCGAAATACGAAGTTGGGGGAAGATACAGATAATTAAATCCTTCCACGTTAAAAATAATTCCTTTAGCAAAATGTATGCAACGAAATCTTCCAATTTTTTGATCCTGAATATAATGGTGTGCATGGTTCCTCAATATCTCACACGGTTGCCGTGTTACTGTTAAACGAAGCGAATATGCGCATATAACGTCTCGATTGGAGGTAGTATTTCTTGGCGATTTTCACGTATCGTACCGGTACGATACTCGTACACTAAATGGAGTACATTTCTGCTATGCATTCCGGACATCGGCGTCGAGTTTTCGAACTACGGTGGTGGGGGCAAATACAGATAGCTAAATATTTCGATTTCAAATGTAATTGCTTCAGCTAAATGTATCCAACGAAATCTTACCCTTTCTTGATTCCGAATACAAAGGTGTGCGTTGTTATTCAAAGCTCAAACGGTTCAGGCCTTCCTGTTAAACGAAGCGAATATACACAAATAACGTCGCACATGGTTATAGTAGCCCTTCGCGACCTTCGCATATCATACTGGGACGATTCGCGTCCTCTAAATGGCGTACGGTTCTGCTGTGCATTCTGGATTCCGCCGCCGATTTTTCGAACTACGATGGTGGGGGAAAATACAGATAATTAGATATTTCGAATTTAAATATAATTCCTTCAGCTAAATATATACAATAAATCTTACAATTTTTTGATCCCGAATATAAACGTGTGCTTGTTTCTTCAATATCTCACACCGTTGCCGTGTTACTGTTAAACGAAGCGAATATACACATAACACGTTTCGTTTGGAGATAGTATTGCTTCGCGATTTTTACGTAAAGTACCGGTTCGATACTCGTCCTCAAAATCGCGTACGGTTCTACTATGCATTCTGGACATCGGCGTCGAATTCTCTCTCCACGATGGTGCGGGCAAATACAGATAATTAAATATTTCGACGTTAAAAATAATTCCTAAAACTAAATATTCCCAACGAAATCTTACCTCTTTTCAATACCGAATACAAAGGTGTGCTTTGTTTTTTCAAAAGCTCAAACGGATCCGGTGTTACCGTTCAGCGATGCGAATATGCACAGATAACGTCGCACATGGCTATAGTAGTTCTTCGCGACCTTCGCTAATCATACAGGTACGATTCACGTCCTCAAAATGGCGCACGGTTTTACTATGCATTCTGGATGCCGGCGTCGAATTTTCTATCTACGATGTCGCAGGATAACACAGATAATTAAATATTTCGTCGTTAGAAATAATTCCAACAAATAAATGTCCCCAACGAAATCTTACCTTTTTTTGGTACCGAATTCAAAGGTGCGGTTTGTTTTTTCAATAGCACAGACGGTTCCCGTGTTACTGTTAAACAAAGCTGAGGTACACATATAACGTTGCACATGGTTATAGTAGTTCTACGCGACCTTCGCATACCATACTGGGACGATTCACGTCCTCCAAATGGCGTACGGTTCTGCTATGCATATTAGACGCCGGCGTCTAATTTCCGAACTACGATGGTGGGGGAAAATACAGAAAATTATATATTTCGACATTAAATATAATTCCTTCAGCTGAGTGAATACAACGTAATCTAACAATTTTTTGATCCCGAATGTAAAGGTGTGTCTGCTTCTTCAATATCTCACACGGCCGCCGTGATGCTGTTAAACGATGCGTATATTCACATATACTGTCGGCTAGCAGATAGTAGTTTTTCGCGACTTTCACATAACATACTGCGGCGATATGCGTACTCCAAATGGTGCTTGATTCTGCTATGAATTCTGGATTTCGGGGCCGAATTTTCGAACTTGGATGGTGGGGGAAAATACAGATAATTAATTATTTCGATGTTCATAATAATTCCTAAAACTAAATGTGACCACCGAAAGCTTACCATTTTTTGATACCGACTACAAATGTGTTTCGTTATTGAAGGCTCAAACAGTTCCGGTGTTAATGTTGAACGAAGCGAATATACACATATAACGTCGCGCTTGGAGGTAGTATTTCTGCGCGATATTCACGTAGCGTACCGGTACGATACTCGGACTCGAAATGAAGTACGATTCTGCTATGCATTCTGGACTCCGGCGTCCAATTTTCGAACTACAATGTGGGGGAAAATACAGATAATTAAATATTTCGACTTTAAAAATATTCCCTCTAAATGTTTGTTCCCAACGAAATCTTACCTTTTTTTGGTACCGAAAACGAAGGTGTGATTTGTTTTTTCTATAGCACAAATGGTTCCCGTGTTACTGTTAAACGAAGCGAATCTACACATACAACGTCGCACATGGTCATAGTAGTTCTCCGCGACCTTCGCATATCATACTGGGACGATTCTCGTCCTCTAAATGGCGTACGATTCTACTTTGCATTCTGGACACCGGGGTCGAATTTTCGAACTACGATGTGGGGGAAAATACAGATAATTAAATATTTCGACTTTAAAAATATTCCCTCTAAATGTTTGTTCCCAACAAAACCTTACCTTTTTTTGGTACCGAATACGAAGGAGTGGTTTGTTTTTTCAATATCTTACACGGTTGCAGTGTTGTTGTTAAACGAAGCGAATATACAAATATAACGCGTCTCGGTAATAGTAGTTCTTTGCGACATTCACATAACATACTGCGGCAACACTCGTACTCTAAATGGCGTACGGTTCTGCTATGCATTCTGGACATCGGCGTCGAATTTTCGAACTACGATGGTGGGGGAAAATACAGATATTTAAATATTTCGAAGTTAATAATAATTCCTAAAACTAAATGTGACCAACGAAATCTTACCATTTTTGGGTACCGAATACAAAGGTGTGCTTTGTTTCTTAATAGCTCAAACGGTGCCCGTGTTACTGTTAAGGTACCGAATACAAAGGTGTGGATTGTTTATTCAATAGCTCAATCGGTTCTCGTGGTACTGTTAAACGGATCGAATATACTCATTTAACGTCGCGCTTGGAGATAGTATTTCTTCGCGATTTTCACGTACCGTACCGGTGCGATACTCGTATTCTAAATGGAGAACATTTCTGCTATGCATTCTGAACAGCGGCGCCGAATTTTCGAACGACGATGTTGGAGAAAATACAGATAAAAAAATATATCGACTTCAAAAACAATTGCTTCAGCCAAACGTATCCAACGAAATCTTACCTTTTTTTGATACCGAATACAAATGTGTGCTTTATTTTTTCTATAGTTCTGTTACGGGTTTACGCGGGCTTGTCCTCACATGGAGCTTAAAACTTGTTTGGGTTTGTGGATCGGTCAAAACGTTCACCGTATGAGGGTGATATGTTGTTGACAACCAATCCGACAGGATTGGAACCGTCGGCGTACGTGGTATATACGCCGTTCTCCAAAGGATGGACAAGGTTTGGTAATTGTGAGGACAGTACGTACCGTAATGTCGGATATACCTCGAGCGGTTAAGATATATCATTTGTGAGTCTAGCAAATCCGTTACTAATGTTACGAGGAGATGGTTAATTGAATATAGGCTAAGCAATTCTACAACAACTATATTCTAATAATATTCAATTGTGGTTACAATAAGATTACAATGTTTAAATATGAATTACAATGGTTGATTCTTGGCTGAGCAAGAATCTTCCTTCTCGACATTACACGATGAGTACGCGGGGATGTCGTAGACAAGTATGTCTAGTTGACACTTACAAATTTAGTATTATACTGGGTTGCTCGAAAGGGAATTGAGCCCGATCTTGCTCGTGTCGAACGATGACTACACAGATACTGTGCTACTTTAACGTTCAGAGGAACTCTGAAATGAGACTGCCCTTGAGCCCCGAAAATCATGCCCTTATATACTCCAAAATTTGTACTTTTTGGGTGGTGGGGGCCCTAATTGTCCCATGAGACCGAAATGCGTTCGTTTACTTTATCTCACGGGGGTGAGCTCGAGGCGGATGTCACGACGCCGCCGTGTCGGTTAGTCTGCGTACGTAACAGCTCAAACGTTGCCCTGTTACTGTTAAACGAAGCGAATATACACAAGTAACGCCGCACATGGTTATAGTAGTTCTTCGCGACCTTCGCATATCATACTGGGACGATTCCCCTTCTCTAAATGGCGTACGGTTCTTCCATGCATATTAGACGCCGGCGTCGAATTTTCGAACTGCGATGTGGGGGAAAACACAAATAATAAAATATTTCGTCGTTAGAAATAATTCCACCAATAAATGTTCCCAACGAAATCTTACCTTTCTTTGGTACCGAATACAATGGTGTGGTCTGTTTTTTCAATAGATCAAAAGGTCCCGTGTTACTGTTAGACGAAGCGAATATACACAAATAACGCCGCACACGAATATAGTAGTTCTTCGCGAACTTCGCATATCATAATGGGACGATTCGCCTTCTCTAAATCGCGTACGGTTCTGCTATGCATTCTGGTCCCCGGCGTCGAATTTTCGAATTAGGATGTGGGGGAAGATACAAATAATTAAATACTTCGACTTTAAATATATTTCCTTCAGCTAAACGTATCCAACGAAATCTTACAATTTCTTGATCCCGAATATAAATGTGTGCTTGGTTCTTCAATATATCACACGGTTGCACTGTTACAGTTAAACGAAACGAAAATACACCTATAACGTCGGCCAGGCGATAGTATTTCTTAGCGACTTTCACATAACATACTGCGTCGATATTCGTACTCTAAATGGTGTTTGATTCTGCTATGCATTCTGGACTCCGGCGTTCAGTTTTCGAACAACAATGTGGGGGAAAATACAGATAATTATATATTTCTGCGTAAATATAATTCCTAAAACTAAATGTGAACAACGAAATCTTACCATTTTTTGATACCGAATACAAAGGTGTGCTATGTTATTCAAGGCTCAAACGGTTCCGGCGTGACTGTTAAACGATGCGAATATACACATATAACGTCGCACATGTTTAAAGTAGTTCTTCGCGACCTTCCCATATCATACTGGGACGATTCTCGTCCTCCAAATGGCGTACGGTTCTGCTATACATTCTGGACATCGGCGTCGAATTATCTCTCTACGATGGTGGGGGCAAATACAGCTAATTAAATAGTTCGACTATAAAAATAATTCCTAAACTAAAAGTGAACAACGAAATCTTTCAATTTTTTAATACCGATTACAAATGTGTGCTAGGTTCGTCAATATCTCACACGGTTGCCGTGTTACTGTTAAACGAAACGAAAATACACCTATAACGTCGGCAAGGCGATAGTAGTCATTCGCGACTTAAACATAACCTACTGCGGCGATATTCGTACTCTAAATGGGGTTTGATTCTGCTATGCATTCTGGACTCCGGCGTCCAATTTTCGAACTACGATATGGTGGAAAATACCGAAAATTAAATATTTCTATGTTAAAAGTAATTCCTAAAACTAAATGTGACCAACGAAATCTTACCATTTTTTGATACCGAATACAAAGGTGTGCTATGTTATTCAAGGCTCAAACGGTTCCAGCGTGACTGTTAAACGATGCGAATATACACCTATAACGTCGCACATGGTTATAGTATTTCTGCGCGACCTTCGCAAATCATACTGGGACGATTCCCTTCCTCTAAATGACGTACGGTTATGCTATACATATTGGACGCCGGCGTAGAATTTACGAACTACGATGATGGGGAAAATACGAATAATTAAATATTTCGTCGTTAGAAAAGATTCCAATATATAAATGTTCCCAACAAAACCTCCCATTTTTTGGTACTCAATACAAAAGTGTGGTACCTTTTTCAAAGGCTCAAACGGTTACCGTGTTACTGTTACATGAAGCGAATATACAAATATAACGTCGGGAACGTGATAGTAGCTTTTCGCTACTTTCACATAACATACTTGGGCGATACTCGTACTCCTAAAGGCGTACAATTCTGCTATGCATTCTGGACGTCGGCGTTGAGTTTTCGAAATACGAAGTTGGGGGAAGATACAGATAATTAAATCCTTCCACGTTAAAAATAATTCCTTTAGCGAAATGTATGCAACGAAATCTTCCAATTTTTTGATCCTGAATATAAAGGTGTGCATGGTTCCTCAATATCTCACACGGTTGCCGTGTTACTGTTAAACGAAGCGAATATGCACATATAAAGTCTCGATTGGAGATAGTTTTTCTTGGCGATTTTCACGTAACGTACCGGGACGATAATCGTACTCCTAATGGAGTACGTTTCTGCTATGCATTCTGGACTCCGGCGTCCA
>NW_017105583.1:9066-10457 GCF_001263275.1 Habropoda laboriosa
TCTACTATGCATTCTGGACGACGGCGTCGAATTTTAAATCTACGTTAGTGGGGCAAATACAGATAACTAAATATTTCGACTTTAAAGATAATTCCTTCATATAAATGTATACAATAAATCTTACAATTTTTGTCCCCGAATATAAAGGTGTGCTTTGTTATTCAAAGCACAAACGGTTTCGGTGTTCGTGATAAATGAAGCGATTATACACATATAACGTCGCACATGGTTATAGTTGTTCTGCGAGACCTTCGCAAATCATACTGGGATGATTCTCGCCTTCTAAATGGCGTACGGTTCTGCTATCCATATTGGACGCCGGCATCCAATTTTCGAACTACGATGTGGGGGAAAAAACAGATAATTAAATACTTCCACGTTAAAAATAATTCATAAAACTAAATGTGACCAACCTAATCTTACCTTTTTTCGGTACCGAATACAAAGTTTGAGTTTGATATTTCAATAGCTCACACGGTTGCCGTGTTACTGTTAAACGAAGCGAATATACACATATAACGTCGCACATGGTTATAGTATTACTTCGCGGCCTTCGCATATCATACTGTGACGATTCACGTCCTCTAAATGGCGCACGGTTGTGCTATGCATATTGGACGCCGGCGTCGAATTTTCGAAATACGATGTGCGGGAAAATTCAAATAATTTAATATTTCGTCGTTTCAAATAATTCCAATAAATAAATGTACCCAACGAAATCCTACCTTTTTTTGTTACCGTATACAAAGGTGTGGTATGTATTTTCAATAGCTCAAACGGTTCCAGTGTTACTGTTAAACGACCCGAATATACACATATAACGTCGAGCTTGCAGATGGTATTTCTTCGTGAATTTCACGTAACGTACCGGTACGATACTCGTACTCTAAATGAAGTACATTTCTGCTGTGCATTCTGGACATCGGCGCCGAACTTTCGAACTACGATTTGGGGGAAAATACAGATAATTAAATATTTCGACTTTAAATATAATTCCTTCAGCTAAATGTATCCAACGAAATCTGACAATTTCTTGATCCCGAATATAAAGGTGTGCTTGGATCTTCAATATATCACACGGTTGCTGTGTTACCTTTAACCGAAGGGAATATACACCTATAACGTCGGCTAGGCGATAGTAGATCTTCGAGAATTCCACATAACATACTGCAGCAATTGTCCTACCCTAAATGGAGTACGATTCTGCTATGCATTCTGGACGGCGGCGTCGATTATAAGAAGTATGATGGTGGGGGAAAATACAATAATTAAATATTGCGCCGTAAATATCAATTCCTAAAACTAAATGTGTCCAACGAAATCTTACCATTTTTGATACCGCATACAAAGGTGTGCTATGTTATTCAAAGCTCAAACGGTTCCGGTCTTAC
>NW_017105584.1:0-285 GCF_001263275.1 Habropoda laboriosa
CGGCGTCCAGAATGCATAGCAGTACCGTACGCCATTAAGAGGACGGGAATCGACCCAGTATGAGATGCGAAGGTCGCGCAGAACTACTATAAGCATGTGCGACGTTTTATGTGTATATTCGCTTCGCTTAACTGGTTCACGGGAACCGCTTGAGGTAATGAAAAAGCAAACCACAAATTTGTATTCGGTACCAAAAAAAGATAAGATTTCTTTGTTCACATGTAGTTTTAGCAATTATCTTTACGTCGAAATATTTAATTATCTGTATTTTCTACAACATCCTAG
>NW_017105585.1:0-322 GCF_001263275.1 Habropoda laboriosa
TGTGAAGCGTGGTGATGAGGACAAGGTATGTAAGTTGTTAAAGCCTCTATATGGTCTCAAGCAATCGGGTCGTGAGTGGTATAAGAAGTTGGATAGAAGTGTCATGGCACACGGCGCACGACGCACGGAAGCAGATCCATGCGTATACGTATATGAAAGCGAGGAAGAACGTGTGATTATGATTGTTTATGTCGACGATCTACTGCTGGCTTCAAAAAGCATGAAGAAACTGAATGAAGTGAAATCCTCGCTAAAACGAGAATTTGAGATGACGGACATGGGACCTGTTAAGAATATCCTGGGTATAAATATTAAAAGAAAT
>NW_017105586.1:0-237 GCF_001263275.1 Habropoda laboriosa
ATTAAACCGTCTCACTAGTTTACCGTAATTAATAATCTATTTTCGGAATTTATACGAGAATTTGTGAATTTTAGTAAATAATAGAGTCGTTGCATCGCGTATTGATATAATAGCTTCATCCCTTGTTCGCGTATTATTGAATATTTTTCCGCGTTTAACTTGATACTTCTTCCTAATTATCGCCGCGTATTTATTGAAATTTTCATATATTATAGAATCGAAAAAGATATCAATTCG
>NW_017105587.1:0-461 GCF_001263275.1 Habropoda laboriosa
CTAAACGGGGACGCAGCTGTTGAGCCATCACTCCGAACAGTAACAACTATGATGAGGACGGGACGTATATTGAAAAATGAGCAGTCTATACATATACGTAGTTTGTTAGTGTTATCGCTTCAATATCATACAGGCGTCAACACTGAAACCGACAACTCTTACGCGTTATCATGAACGAACGTGAACGAATATACAGTAAAAGTTCTATAAGAGTTCTTTCGGATCTACGTTATGACTTGAACCAGGCAAGAGACTAATGTGACACGGCCGCGGCATCTCTTTATCGCATTCGGCATCGGCATGTCCGTGAGACAATACTAATAAAACTTCAAAAGTTTGTTATTTTCAATTTTTCGTAAATATGTATTAATTATTTATAGGGAGGGCGTAATTATGTATGCATGTACATATGCATGTGTGGAATTTCTTATTAAGTAACTAAATATTAACCGAATTATACC
>NW_017105588.1:0-536 GCF_001263275.1 Habropoda laboriosa
TTGATGGTAGAATGATTTTGGGAGTGACTGTATCATATTCTGGAGCAATTTTTCGAAGGCTGATATCACAGTAGAGTTAAAAAAAAGTAGACGTAACAGGCGTGTTCGAATATTTTTGAGAGTGACTGTACCATATTTTGGGGCAATTTTTCTAAGGTTACGACCACACTAGCGTAGAAAAAACTGACGTGTTAGAATATTTTTGGGAGTGACTGTACCATATTTTGGAGCAATTTTTCGAAGGCTGATATCACAGTAGAGTTAAAAAAAAGTAGACGAAACAGGCGTGTTGGAATATTTTTGAGAGTGACTGTACCATATTTTGGGGCAATTTTTCTAAGGTTACGACCACACTAGCGTAGAAAAAACTGACGTGTTAGAATATTTTTGGGAGTGACTGTACCATATTTTGGAGCAATTTTTCTAAGGCTGATATCACAGCAGAGTTAAAAAAAAGTAGACGAAACAGGCGAGTTCGAATATTTTTGAGAGTGACTACCATATTTTGGGGCAATTTTTCTAAGGTTACGACCACA
>NW_017105589.1:0-1379 GCF_001263275.1 Habropoda laboriosa
TTTTCAGTACAGAATTACTTTTATTTCTGCCCGAGTACAGAGTGCCAATACTTTATCCCAGCATGTAGGTCGATGAATTCGTCTCGGAATAGGCTGCACGCCAACCTAAATGAAAATGTATAGTTCCATTAAAAAAAAAACCAGTCACCTTGAAATCTCGAAGGTACGTCCACGAAGATAAGATACGTGATCATCGTAAGGTGTCCCTCTGGAAACGCAGTAAGTTTTATTTCAAACATATTTTACGATAACGAGTACTTTGGGAGATAACTGCGTGGAAAGATTAAAATGGGATACCATGTGTGTATATGGAAATAAAATATCATTTACTGTGAATAGTATGGTAAAAAATAATAGACTTACCTCAAAGTTGACAGTGTGTTAATAATACAGTCGTTTCTAACGACTTAATCAGTTTATTCTATGAGTTACTTACACTGCACTGTTATCGCATAACAAAATCAAGAAGTGCTAGTTAACGCTATATCAGCGTTGACAACTGTTAACGTCACCCCTGTACTGATGACTCGCGATCCGATCAAAACTTCTATATCGCCATATTAAACTAATCAACATTTTGTAAATTGTTCGACAGACGGAACTGTCTTCAGTCATAAAAATCAATTATTTCTTCGTTTACTATGGCTCCATTCACATACTTTAATCATCGTTATAAACTGCTATTAAATGTGCAAACCCAAAGTTCGGGTCTGGACATCTGGCTCAAAATATTGAACGAAACCTAAAATCTTAGAACAAGAGCTGCTCAGAAATAGCAAGGTTAGGCGTTCACGTTATAAACCCAAAATCTTAACAACGTAAATAATACATACGTAGATTGTCACTTAAAAGCTAAGAATCAATCAATGTTTTAGAGGAGATAGTTCGATATTTCTCTTATGTTACATAATTTATGGTTCCAACTGTTCCACGGCGCACCCGCGGAATATACCTGGATCCGAAAAACAAAATCGGACTTTATCATTGTTTAACCTTTCGAGCTTCGAAGACATTTGTTCCATAGCGGCTAGTAACCTGCACAAAAGACATTCGGCGTGCAGATTCAGCTAGCACCTTTTATAGCACACAAGCTAGAAGGCTATTTTTGAGAAAGTTGTTTTATTCATTAACGGGGTTGTGTACTCGCGTCGGTTTGCGTTGTGTTGCAGACTTAGATCACGAGTGAAAATAGTCGGATAATTTTTAACGAGGCCTGAAGCGGTCACGGAGTACCTTATCTCGAACTTTATGATATATAAAAAAACTTGTGGATCATTCAGTGCTCGGACTGAATGAATAGATGGCTGTTTGTTGGCTGGCGTTCGGAACAAGACTGACTCGAAATTGGGAAGAGGATATGCATCTAAGTTACTGAAGGC
>NW_017105590.1:0-1010 GCF_001263275.1 Habropoda laboriosa
AGGTATGCTTCTATTTGTATCGATATGAATCGAATTTTCCAATTACGGTTTACTTATGTAAAACTTCACATTTGTAAAGTCGATAATGTGTCATTCTGACTCGGCTGGTAGTTCTAGTGTTAAATATGCATAATATGCAGAATGCGCGATTTTCTTATTCGTGAAAAATTCGTGAATCATTCCATTCTTTAACCGCTTGATTATTGTTGGCGCCTAAAAGCGCTTAAAAAAATTGCTCTCATGATGCTGTCGGCGCCTATAGGCGGCATTAAAAATTTATCGACCATGATTCCAGTAAATCTCATTTGAACCAGACAAAATTTTTAGTATGTGCAATAACAATTCAATACAGAATACGAATAAATAAATATTGGCTTTTTTCAGTGTTTTGATTATTTCAATATACTTTCTCAGAAATGCACGCCTAACGAAAAATTTCGCCGTTCTCGGTGCAGGTTGCGACTGAAAGCCTACCGTATCGAAAGTCTGCCGCAGTCAAAGGGTTACAACTGTTAATTTCACCACATAATATTTCTTACTGAATATAACCTAATTTTAATTGCAATTCTAAAAACTGAATTTGTATTTCTCGCAAATACTGTTTAGTTGCAAAGCTTCTGCCAAGGGATTCAACAAATTTGATGTCGATTCATCTTGGTACTATTGGTTTATTGATACGGCTACGCCGGACTGGTTACAGGTTTTCTCATTAATGAGAACTCGATGCGGTGTCTTCTTGTTGAGACTTCTACTCGTGCTGGTGCAAGCCTTCGTGGTCCGTCTCCACGAAAGCCGCGTTCCTCGCCGAATCACCCTGATTGGTGATTTCCAAAACGATTTTCCACCAATCAGTTTTTCTTCGATGCACCGACACCCCCTTACCGTTACGCCCTAAACGCGCTATTTCAGGGAAGGGATGCACAGAGACCGAAGAGGTGTTCGGCGACGGAATGTTTGGGAATACTGTGGAGTCTCCGCGAAGTCGAGACTTTCTCGCGTAAAGTGAGCCC
>NW_017105591.1:0-345 GCF_001263275.1 Habropoda laboriosa
CGACGTCCGGAATGCATAGCAGAATCGTACGCCTTTAGGAGTACGAGTATCGCCGAAGTATCTCATGTGACAATCGCGAATAAATACTATCACCTAGCCGACGTTACATTTGTATATTCGCTTCGCTTAGCAGCAACACGGCAACCGTGTAAGATATTGAAAAAACAATCCACTCCTTCGTATTCGGTACCAAAAATAGGTCAGATTTGTTTGGGGCTACTTATTTGTTGCGATTATGTATAAAGTCAAAATATTTTATTATCTGTATTTTCCCCCAACATTGTAGTTCGGAAATTCGACGCCGATGTCCACAAAGCATAGCTGATCCTATCGCCATTTAGAGGA
>NW_017105592.1:0-639 GCF_001263275.1 Habropoda laboriosa
CGCCTAGCCGACGTTATAGTGGTATATTCCCTTCGTTTAACAGTAACACGGCAACCGTGTGAGGTACAGAAGAAACAAGCACACCTTTTTATTCGGTATAAAAAGGGATAAGATTATGTTGGGAAGATTTATTTTGTAGCGATTATTTATAAGGTCGAAATATTTAATTATCTGTATTTGCCCCCACAATTGTATTTCGAAATTTCGTGGCCGATGTCCAGAATGCATAGCTGACTAGTACTCCATTTCGAGTACCAGTATCGTACCGGTACGTGACGTGAAAATCCCGAAGAAATACTATCTCCATGAGGGACGTTATATGTGTATATTCGCTTCGTTTAACAGTAACAGGACAACCGTGTGAGATATTAAAGAAAAGCAAGCACACCTTTATGTTCGGGATCAAAAAATTGTAAGATTTCGTTGTATACATTTTGCTGAAGGAATTATTATTAAAGTCGTAATATTTTATAATCTGTATTTGCCCACAACATCGTAGTTCTAATATTCAACGCCGTCGTCCAGAATACATAGCAGAATCGTACGCCATTTAGAGTACGAGTATCGCCCCAGTATGTTACGTGAAAAACGCGAAGAAATAGCATCTCTAATCGTGACGTTATATGTGTGTATTCGCTT
>NW_017105593.1:0-242 GCF_001263275.1 Habropoda laboriosa
TTTCAAAGGCTCAAACGGTTCCCGTGTTACTGTTAAACGAAGCGAATATAGACATATAACGTCTCGCATGGAGATAGTATTTCTTCGCTACTTTCACATACCATACTGGGGCGATACTCGTACTCTAAATAGTGTAAGATTCAAGTATGAATTCTGGAGGACGGCGTCGAATATAAGAACTACGATGGTCGGGGCAAATACAGATAATTAAATATTTCGACGTTCATAATAATTCCTAAAAC
>NW_017105594.1:0-2794 GCF_001263275.1 Habropoda laboriosa
AACGAACCCGACAACCCGCCTACATACCGGTCGCACTCCGGAGCGTCAAATATCGACGTGACGCTAGCGACCGGGGGAATGGTAAAATACATATGTAACTGGCGCGTCAGGGAAGGCTGCACCACGAGCGACCACAACTTAATAGAATTTAGGATCAGACCAATCAGCGCGAACTGTCGCCGTCACACGCCGCAGAACCCGCGATTCAACACCAAATCAGCCGAGTGGGAAAAATTCCAAGATTCCCTCCTACACCTCTCAAACAGGAACCTATCAAACCTGAAGTACAGCACCCGAGACGATATAGAATATTCGACCAACGCCATTCAGAAATGCATCGTTTCTGCTTGCCGAATAGCCCTAAAAACGAAAAGATACCACAGCAGATCCGTACCCTGGTGGACGGAAGCCCTCACACGACTGAAAAAACACACTTACAAATCCAGGAAATCGTTCCAAACCGAACCGGACTCTGTAATCAAGACGGAAAAACGACAAAAGTACAGAGAAATCAGAAAGAAGTACACAAACGAAACCTGGAGAGCTCGAAAAGAGAGCTGGCATAACTTCGTCACTGAAGAAGGCAACAGCAACCCGTGGGGAGTGATCTACAGGGCCAGGACGAAGAAGATCACTCCAGAAATGGTCCTGGAAACATCAAGAGGGCCGCAAGACACAGAAAGCACGTGGGAGAACACGGCCAGCCAGCTCCTCGACGAGCTCATCCCGAGCGACACACCGGACACGACCGCAAGCCAAATAACCAGGCGAAACGCGCGAAACGAGCCACCGCTAACCGCAGACGCCGAAGAATTCAGAGACGAGGAGATTAGCATGGCTCTGCACGGTCTCAGAAACGGCAAGGCTCCGGGGCCGGACCGGATCGAGGTGGAGGTGCTTAAAGCCTCGTATGGGATCCTATATCAACATATAAGATACTTATTCAACGGCTGTCTGAGACTGGGAGTCTATCCCAGCTCCTGGAAGAAAGGAAACATACGAGCTCTCCTCAAAGGCCCCGACAGGGACGCCTCCCGTTCCGGATCATACCGTCTCATCTGCCTGCTGCCGGTTCTGGGAA
The DNA here is from genome assembly GCF_001263275.1 of Habropoda laboriosa. Taxonomy (NCBI): domain Eukaryota; kingdom Metazoa; phylum Arthropoda; class Insecta; order Hymenoptera; family Apidae; genus Habropoda; species Habropoda laboriosa. Next base: position 1,082 of record NW_017105594.1, read on the forward strand.
AATGTATGGAGAAGCTGCTGGTCTCACGCTTACAGACAGCACTAATGGACCCCAGATACGCCTCAAGGAACCAGTACGGTTTTCGCTGTGGAAAGTCCACTACAGATGCCATCCTGGCAGTGAGAGAGGCCGCCGACAACACCCAGGAGAAATACGCGCTCGCCATACTGTACGACGTTGTCGGTGCTTTCGACAACGTCTGGTGGCCGAGCGTAATACATCATCTGAAACGGAGACAATGCCCGAGACACATATTTAGGCTGCTTATGAATTACCTCAGCCAACGCTCCGTCACTTTCTCTGGGAAGCACGGAGCGATTCTGAAGAACACGACGAGGGGTTGCCCGCAAGGGTCAGTTCTCGGGCCATACCTGTGGAACCTGGTGTTCGACTACCTCCTCGCACTGTTAGAGATATCAAATAACAAGATAACAGCCTACGCGGACGACCTCCTGATCTTAGCAACAGGTAACAGTAGAATTCAAATAGAGAAGCAAGGACAAGCCATTACAACGTTGATACAAAATTGGTGCACCGAGGAGAAGCTAGAAATATCAGACAAAAAGACAGAAATGATTCAACTAAAAGGTAATTTAGATGTTAGAAGACCGCCCACAATCAAAATAAACGGCAAGCAGATCCGAATGGCAAAAAGCGTACGCTACTTGGGAGTGCACTTCAACAACGGACTAAAAATCAACACACACGCGGAAAAACTCAAGACTAAATGCATGCAGAAATTTAATACGTTAACCGCAATAGCCAGAAGGGACTGGGGACTAAAGTTTTGTGCTCTACGCATAATTTACACAGGCTTGATAGTGCCGATAATCACCTACGCGGCGGCAGCCTGGTCGGATAAGCTGAACGCTATCACGACCAGAGAAGTAATCCGGGCCCAAAGGCACGCACTTCTACGCATTACGAAGGCATACCGCACTACCTCAACGGACGCACTACAGATAATAGCAGGTCTACCACCAATAGATCTGAAAATAAAGGAAACCACGTACAGATACCTGAACAAGAATAGAATACCGTTCAATCTACCGGACTACACCTTCCCGGAATCAGAAAGAACCGAGGCGCCACTTTGTGCAGTCCAACGCACGCACGCGAACGAGTGGCAAGCGAGGTGGCACTGCTCCGATAAGGGCAGATACACGTACAGCATCTTCCCTGACGTAAGGCAAAGAATGCAATGCAGATGGCTGTCCCCAGACCACTACATCAGGCAGTTCATCTCTGGTCACGGAGATTTCGCAGCGAAACTGCAAATCATGGGAATGAAAGCCAGTGCGGACTGCATCTGCGGCCGGGAGGAAACGCCGACGCATGTACTGCTCGAATGCGTGGAATACGCCGAAGAAAGGAGAGAATTCCGCCGGGAGGTGGAAACGGAAAGACAATGGCCACCAACACTAGAAATCTGGGCGAACCAGAAATACTACAAGCACCTAATCAAATTGGTCAGAGAAATACTCCGCAAGAAGGAGCGGAAATGGCCACGAATGCGTCCAACGGTAGCGCGTAATACGTAGTGAGGAAAGAAGGAAAGATAGAGGCAGGACAGAGGAAAGAAGAAGGATAGAAGAAGGAAGATGGACAGAAGAAAGAAGAAGGAAAGAAGAAAGAAGAAGAAACCGCAACACAAGAACGAAGAGGGACACAGGAAGTGGAGTGCAAAAGTGCAAGTGCAGTGGAAAAAGGTTT
>NW_017105594.1:6878-8176 GCF_001263275.1 Habropoda laboriosa
ACAGCAGCAGACTCGAAGGTCAAATTGAGGCATTAACCTCGGAATGCGCGGAGCAGAAGCGCGTGTTCCAAGCCGAAAACCAGAGTCCAACACAGAAGCCGAACATCCCGCAGACTTACGCCGAACGCGTAGGAGTCAGAACCAGGACTGCCGCACTCTCAACGAGGAGGGAAAATCCGCCCAGCGTCGTTACTATAATGCCGCGGACCGCGGAAGTATCGGGCACCAGTGAGGAGACGAAACAAAGAGTACAAAAGATTGTCTCTCCTCTCCAGGACAAAATCTGTGTCAGAAATGTACGCAGCATTCTGGGAAACGGAATTATCGTGGAAACTGCCAGCAAAGGAGACATGGCTACTCTCCTCAATAATGAAAAGCTGAAGACAGCAGGGTTCGTTGTCGGTGCTCCAGAAAAGAAGAACCCACGAATGATAATATACGAGGTCCCGAACGCCCAGGGCGAGAAAGAGACTTTCAATGCCATCGCGGAGCAAAATTTCGAGGGCGAGGTCCGCCAAAAATTCCTCAAGCAAGCGAAACTCGCTTTCAAGACTGGACAGAAGAACAAGGAGAACTCTAACTGGATCCTCGAAGTCTCCCGAGAACTGAGGGAAATTCTAATAAAAAAGGAACGACTATACATTGGCTGGAGGTGCTGCAAGGCACACGATTACGTTGTAGCCACAAGATGCTACAAATGCCAGGGATACGGACACACGTCGAAGTACTGCAGGAGCAGCGCGGATACCTGTGGACACTGTGCCACACCAGGACACACCTACAAGGACTGCCCGAACAAAGGAATGGAACCCACATGCAACAACTGCAAGAAATCGGGGAAACCACACCGGCACAGGGTGACGGGCAAAAACTGCCCAGCATATGTCGGGGCCATCAACTTGGATTCTAACGCCTATAAGACAGTAAATGCACTTAAAATAGCCCAGCTAAATATGCGTAGAGCCCAGACCGTAACACTGGCAATTAACAGAGCTATAGACAATGGAAATTTTGATATTCTACTAATGCAAGAGCCATATAACCCTAAGGGGAAATTCATCGGCTTCGGCCGCGGTACACGGATCGTCTCGGGCGGAAAACCAGGCGCGAACGTCCAAGCTGCGATAGCAATTAGAAATCCGGCACTCAATATCTTAAAACTAGCACATCTAAGTAATGAACACTGCATCTGCATCGAAGTAACGGGTCCACAAGGGAAATTCTACATTGCGAGCCTATACTTCCAATGCTCAGAAAATATCCAACCATATCTAAGAATGATAGACAGGATAGCAACC
>NW_017105595.1:0-588 GCF_001263275.1 Habropoda laboriosa
GATACAATCACGTTTTGCAGTTCAGCAAACGACTGTTTTCTCTTTATTTTGCATGTTTCTCCATGTAAAAAATGTTTTAACGAATATAATCTGAAATACCGCTGTGTTCTCGCTGCAATCACGTTTTGCAGTACTGCAAACGACTGTTTTCTCTTTATTTTCCACGTTTACACACGTAAAACGTGTTCTAACGAATTTAAACAAAAACACAACTGTTTTCTCGTGACAAAGACGTATTGCAGCACTGCAATCGACTGCTTTGTCTTTATTTTGCATGTTTCGCCACGTAAAACGTGTTTTAACGAATATAAGCTGAAATACTGCCGTTTTCTCGCTGCAATCAGGTTTTGCAGTACTGCAAACGACTGCTTTCTCTTTATTTTGCATGTTTCGCCACGTACAACGTGTTTTAACGAAAATAAGCTGAAATACTGCTGTTTTCTCGCGACAAAGACGTTTATTGCACAACTGCAAACGACTGTATTCTCTTTATTTTGTATGCTTAACAACGTAAAACGTGTTTTTACGAATATAAAATGAAATACTGCGGTTTTCTCGCTATAATCACGTTTTGCTGAACTGCAAACG
>NW_017105596.1:0-2549 GCF_001263275.1 Habropoda laboriosa
TATAAATGTGTGCTTGGTTCTTCATTACCTCACACGGTTCCCCGTATTACTGTTAAACGAAGGCAATATACATCTATAACGTGAGCTTGGCGATAGTAGGTCATCGCGATTTGCACGTAACGTACCGCTACGATTTTCGCTCCCGAAATGTAGTATGATTCTGCTATGCATTCTGGACTCCGGCGTCGAATTTTCGAACTACGATGTGGGGGAAAATAAAGATAATTAAATGTTTAGTCGTTAGAAATAATTCCAACAAATAAATGACCCCAACTAAATCTTAGAATTTCTTGATCCCGAATATAGAGGTGTGCTTGGTTCTTCAATATCTCATACGGTTGCCGTGTTACTGTTAAACGAAGCGAATATACACCTATAACGACGGCTAGGCGATTGTAGTTATTTGCGACATTAGCATAACATAATGCGGCGATATTCGTACTGCAAATGGTGTTTGATTCTGCTATGCATACTTGACGTCGGCGTCGAATTTTCGAACAACGATGTTGGGGGAAAATACGGATAATTAATTATTTCGATGTTAATTATAATTCCTAAAACTAAATGGGACCAACGAAATCTTACCATTTTTTGATACCGAAGACAAAGCTGTGCTTTATTATTCAAAACTCAAAAGGTCCCGGCGTTACTGTTAAACGTTGCGAATATACACATATAACGTCGCGCATGGTTAAAGTAGTTCTCCGCGCCCTTCGCTTATCATACTGGCACGATTCACCTTCTCTAAATGGCGTACGGTTCTGCTATGCATATTGGACACCGGGGTCGAATTTTCGAACTACGATGTGGGGGAAAATTCAAATAATTAAATATTTCGTGGTAAAAATAATTGCTAAAACTTAATGTGACCAACGAAATCATACCATTTTTTGATACCGAATACGAAGGTGTGCTATGTTATACAAAGATCAAACGGTTCCGGTGTTACTGTCAAACGATCGAATATACACATATAACGTCGCACTTGGTTATAGTAGTTCCCCGCGATCTTCGCATATCATACTAGAACGATTCTCGTCCTCTAAATGCTGTACGTTTCTGCTATGAATTATGTACAACGGCGTAGAATTTTCGTACTACGATGGTGGTGGAAAATACAGATAATTAAATATTTCGACATTAGACATAATTGCAACAAATAAATAGTGCCAACTAAATCTTACCTTTTCTGGTAGCGAATACAAATCTGTGGTTTGTTTTTTCAATAGCTCAAACGGTTCCCGGGTTACTGTTAAACGAAGCGAATATACAAATATAACGTCGGCTAGGTGATAGTAGTTCTTCGCGATTTTCACGTAATATGCCGGTACGATGCTCGTACTCGAAATGGAGTATGATTCGGCTATGCATTCTGGACATCGGCGTCGAATTTTCGAACTACTTTGGTGGAGGAAAATACAGATAATTAAATAATTCGACGTTAAAAATAATTCCTAAAACTAAATGTGACCAACGAAATCTTACCTGTTTTTGGTTCCGAATACAAAGGTGTGCTTTGTTTTTTCAATAGATCTGTTACGGGTTTACGCGGTCTTTCCTCACAAGGAGCGTAAAACTTGTTTGGGTTTGTGGATCGGTCAAAACGTTCACCGTCTGAGGGTGATACGTTGTTGACAACCAATCCGACAGAATTGGAACCGTCGGCGTACGTGGTATATACGCCGTTCTCCAAATGATGGACAAGGTTTGGTAATTGTGAGGACAGTACGTACCGTAATGTCGGATATACCTCGAGCGGTTAAGATATATCCTTTGTGAGTCTAGCAAATCCGTTACTTATGTTACGAGGAGATGGTTAATTGAATATTGGCTACGCAATTCTACAACAGCAATATTCTAATAATATTAAATTGTGGTTACAATAAGATACAATGTTTAAATATGAATTACAATGGTTGATTCTTGGCTGAGCAAGAATCTTCCTTCTCGATATTACACGATGAGTACGCGGGGACGTCATAGACAAGTATGTCTAGTTGACACTTACGAATTTAGTATTATACTGGGTTGCGCGAAAGGGAATTGAGCCCGATCTTGCTCGTGTCGAACGATGACTATACAGAACATGTGCTACTTTAACGTTCAGGGTAACTCTGAACTGTGACTGCGCCTGAGCTCCGAAAATCATGCCCTTATATACTCCAAAATTTGTACTTTTTGGGTGGTGGGGACCCTAATTTTCCCATGAGACCGAAGTGCGTTCGTTTACTTTATCTCAAGGGGGTGAGTTCGAGGCGGATGTCTCTGCGCCGCCGTGTCGGCTAGTCTGCGTACGTAACAGCTCAAACGTTGCCCTGTTACTGTTAAACGAAGCGAATATACACATGTAACGCCGCACATGGTTATAGTAGTTCTTCGCGACCTTCGCATATCATACTGGGACGATTCCCCTTCTATAAATGGCGTACGGTTCTTCCATGCATTCTGGACGCCGGCGTCGAATTATCGAACTACGATGTGGGGGATAACGCAAATAATAAAATATTTCGTCGTTAGAAATATTCCCTACAAATAATTGTTCCCAAAGA
>NW_017105597.1:0-578 GCF_001263275.1 Habropoda laboriosa
GTGTGCTTTTTTATTCAAACCTCAAACAGTGCCGATGTTACTGTTAAACGAAGCGAATATACAAATGTAACGAAGCACATGGTTATAGTAGTTCTTCGCGACCTTTGCATATCATACTGTGACAATTCTCGTCCTCCAAATGGCGCACGGTTCTGCTATGCATTCTGGACGCCGGCGTCGAATTTTAGAACTACGATGTGGGGGAAATTACAAATAATTAAATACTTCGTCTTTAGAAATGATTCACTAAATGTGACCAAAGAAATCTTACCATTTTATGATCACGAATACAAATGTGTGCTTTGTTATTCAGAGCTCAAACGGTTCCGGTGTTAGTGATAAACGAGGCGAATATACACATATAACGTCGCACATGGTTATAGTAGCACTTCGCGACTTTGGCATATCATGCTGCGGTCATTCTCGTAATATTAATGGCGTACGATACTGCTATGCATTATGGACGACGGCGTCGAATTTTAGTTCTGCGATGTTGGGGGAAAATACAGATAATTAAATCCTTCGAAGTTAGAAATAATTCCTAAAACTAAATATTACCAAAGAAATCTTACCATTTT
>NW_017105598.1:0-287 GCF_001263275.1 Habropoda laboriosa
GCGTTAATATCAATCGTATTTCTGTCAAATATAATCCAATGTACACTGACGTTCACAAGTATCGGGACACCTATTATTTTCGTAGAGAAAGTAGGTACTGTATGATATAAATTACATACCTTCGCCAAAGTTACTATCGCATCGTCACCTTATATACTACAACCGGGCATCGTAACACTCATTGGTGGAACAACCGAGTTCATTACCGAGTGTTAACATTGTTAACACTCGTCCAGAAAATGCGAATTTATGAAAATTGGGGAAAGAAGTGCAACGGAGGAAAGGAA
>NW_017105599.1:0-339 GCF_001263275.1 Habropoda laboriosa
TACTGCAAAACGTGGTTTGTCGCGAGAAAACTGTAGCATTTAGGTTTATATTCGTTAAAACTCTTTTTACGTGGCGAAAAATGCAAAATAAAGAGAAAACAGATGATTGAAGTACTGCAAAACGTGGTTTGTCGCGAGAAAACAGCAGTATTTCAGTTTATATTCGTTAAAACTAGTTTACCGTCGGGAAACTTGCAAAATACAGACAAACCAGTCGTGTGCAGTGTTGCAAAACGTGCTCTTTTCGCGAGAAAACAGCAGTATTTCAGTTGATAATCGTTAAAACACGTTTTACGTGGCGAAACATTCAAAATAAAGAGAAAACATTAGCGTGCAGTA
>NW_017105600.1:0-560 GCF_001263275.1 Habropoda laboriosa
ATACATAATTAAAAAATATAGGAGCAATTATAAGAAATTAAATAAATTACAGGATATTACAAAATTATACAAAATTACAAAATTACAAAAGGTCAAAAAATTCAAGAGAATTACTAAAATTAATGCCAAGGATTCCTGACGGGTCAATCCGCTCGACCACGTTCGAGTAGAATAGATATCCAATCAATTATCCAAGATTAATTGATTGTTGGGTTGATTGTTTAGAAGAAGGCAGGAGAAAGTTTAAGGATGGCAGCCCGACGTTGTATTGCTTTAAAAATAAGAATATTGTTCGCGAAGGGTCTGGCCACGGAGTGGGAAAGACGATGGTCTTCTGGTAAGAGGACTGTGAGGGACAACAAGTTGATACCCCAGAACCTTCAACACATACGAACCTTTTATTAGTAAAATTTTTAACATATTAGTAAATTATGCATGTAAAGAGCCTGAGTAGTGTAAACGTTAGTATAACAACTCCTATGTGTATTCTTATGTGACCTTTAAACTCGTCAGAGGTCAAATTTCGTTTCTTCCTATACGCTAACGGATCAAAGGCAATG
>NW_017105601.1:0-561 GCF_001263275.1 Habropoda laboriosa
GGAGAAACAAACAGTGGTTGGTATGTGTTATTAGAGTGTAATAAGGGTTAATTTAATTTTTTGATGATTAAGATGTAGCAATAAATAAAGTAAGAGACGCAAAAGCCGTGGTTGACATTACAGCGGTTAATAACTATTAATTAGTTGATGGCGTATATTTTAATCGTTGGCATGCATGTCCAATTGAACAAAATAACTGTGGTTGTTAATAAACATGTGCGCGTTGTTATAAAAAAAACAATCTAACCTGATGCAGGTCACTGGAGCAAGAAACAGTGGTTGATGTATGATATTCGAGTGCAATAACGGTTAATTTAATTTTTTGTTGATAAAGAGCTAGCAATAAATAAAGTAACTGTCCTCTAAGCCGCGGTTGACGTTGCAGTGGTTAATAACAATTAATTAGTTGATGGCGTATATTTCAATAGATGGTATGCATGTCTAACAGAACAAATTAACAGTGGTGGTTATTAAACACGTGCGCTTTATTATAAAAATAAAACTAAGCTAATGCCGGACTCGGGAGAAACAAACAGTGGTTGATAAGTGATATTCGAGTGC
>NW_017105602.1:0-664 GCF_001263275.1 Habropoda laboriosa
TGAGCTATTGAAAAAACAAACCACTAATTTGTATTAGCTACCAAAAAAAGGTAAGGTTTCGTTCGGAACATTTAGCTGAAGGAATTATATTTAATGTCGAACTATATAATTATCTGTATTTTCCCCCACCACGGTAGTTCGTAAATTCGACGGCGATGTCCAGAATCCATAGCAGAATCATACTCTAATTGGAGTACGAGTATCGTACTGGTACGTTACGTGAAAATCGCGGTGAAATACTATCTCCATGCGCGACGTTATAGGTGTATATTCACTTCGTTTAACAGTTACACGGCAACCGTGTGAGATATTGAAGAACCTAGCACACATTTGTCTTCGGTATTAAAAAATGGAAACATTTCGTTGGTCACATTTAGTTTTAGGAATTATTATTAACGTCGAAATATTTAATTATCTGTACTTTCCCCCACCATCGTTGTTCGAAAATTCGAGACCGTCGTCCAGTTGCATAGTAGAATCGTACGAGTACGAGTATCGTACCGGAACGTTACGTGAAAATCGCGAAGAAATACTATTTCCAAGAGCGACGGTATATGTGTATATTCGCTTCGTTTGACAGGAACACGGGAACCGATTGAGGTATTGAATAAACAAACCACACCTTTGTATTCGGTGCCAAAAAAAGGTAAGGTTTCGATGGGAA
>NW_017105603.1:0-1007 GCF_001263275.1 Habropoda laboriosa
AATATCGCCGCCGTAAGTTATGTGAAAGTCGCAAAGAACTACTATCGGCTGGCCGACAGTATACGTGAATATTCGCTTCGTTTAACTGTATCACGGCAATCGTGAGAGATATTGAAGAAGCAGACACACCTTTATATTCGGAATCAACAAATTGTAAGATTTCGTTTTATTCACTTAGCTGAAGGAATAATTTTTAAAGTCGAAGGATTTAATTATCTGTATTTTCGCCAAACATCGTATTTCGAAAATTCGACGCCGACGTCCAGAATGCATAGCAGAATCGTACGCCTTTGGGAGTAAGAGTATCACCCAAGTATCTTATGTGAAAATCGCGAATAAATACTATCACCTAACCGACGTTATATTTGTATATTCGCATCGTTTAGCAGCAACACGGCAACCGTGTAAGATATTGAAAAAACAAAGCGCACCTTTGTATTCGGTACCAATTTGGTTGGGAGTATTTATTTGTTTCCATTATGTCTAAAGTCCAAATATTTAATTATCTCTATTTTCCCCCACCATCGTAGTTCGGAAATTCGACGCCGATGTCCAGAATGCATAGCAGAAATGTATTCCATTTAGAATACGAGTATCGTAACGGTACGTTACGTGGAAATCGCGAAGAAATACTATCTCCAAACTAGACGTTGTCTGTGTATAGTCGCTTCCTTTAACACTAACCCGGGGACCATTTGAGCTATTGAACATACAAACCACACCTCTGTATTCGGTTCCAAAAAATGGAAAGATTTCGCTGGGAACATTTAATTGTTGGTATTATTACTAATGACATAATATTTAAATATCTGTATATTCCCCCACATCGTATTTCGAAAATTGGACGCCGGCGACCAGAATGCAAATCAGAACCGTACGCCATTTAGAGGACACGATTCGTCCCAGTATGATATGCGAGGTTCGCGAAGAACTTCTATATCCACGTGCGACGTTATATGTGTATATTCGCTTCGTTTCACAGTATCACCGGAACCGTTTGAGCTTTG
>NW_017105604.1:0-256 GCF_001263275.1 Habropoda laboriosa
TCAATAGCTCAAACGTTGCCCTGTTACTGTTAAACGAAGCGAATATACACATGTAACGCCGCAGATGGATATAGTAGTAATTCGCGAACTTCGCATATCATACTGGAACGATTCACTTTCCCTAAATGGCGTACGGTTCTGCTGTGCATTCTGAAATCCGCCGCCGATTTTTCGAACTACGCTGTGGGGGAAAATAGAGATAATTAAATATTCCGACGTTGAAAATAATTCCTAAAACAAAATGTGACCAACGAAG
>NW_017105605.1:0-286 GCF_001263275.1 Habropoda laboriosa
TAGAATTGAAGAATGAAGCATGGACCTTCAGCAACTTTCACATATAGTTTTTAATGCTCTAAACCCTTTCAATAATTAGTTATTAACAATTATTGTGCGGAGTGTCGGTGGCGGTATTGCACACCGTACTGGTTTTTCATTAATTTTGTAGCTTTATACAAATAATTCATGCACTTTTATACATGCGTTCGAAAGGCTATTCCTTTACCTACTTTCTCGTTATATTTTCATTAACATATCTGTCGTAATGTGCAAGATATTAAACATTATTTGGGTAAGTATTACA
>NW_017105606.1:0-514 GCF_001263275.1 Habropoda laboriosa
GTACTGCACACGAATGTTTTCTCTCTATTTTGCATTTTGCGTCACGTAAAACGAGTTTAAGCGCATATAAACTGAAATACTGCTGTTTTCTCGCGACAAACCACGAGGTTGCATTACTGCACACGACTGTTTGCTCTTTATTATGCATGTTTCGCCACGTAAAACGAGTTTTAACGAATATCAACTGAAATACTGCTGTTTTCTCGCGACGAACCACGTTTTGCAGTACTGCACACATATGTGTTCTCTTTATTATGCTTGTTTCGCCACGTAAAACGAGTTTTAACGAATATAAACTGAAATACTGCTGTTTTCTCGCGACAAACCATGTTTTGCAGTACTGTAAACATCTGTTTTCTCTTTTTTTTGCATGATTCGCCACGTAAAATGTGATTTAACGAATATAAATTGTAATACTGCTGTTTTCATTCGACAAACCACGTTTCGCAGCACTGCACACGGCTGGTTTCTCTGTATTTTGCATGTTTCCCCACAGTAAACGAGTTTTAACGAA
>NW_017105607.1:0-354 GCF_001263275.1 Habropoda laboriosa
CGAATACAAAGGTGTGGCCTGTTTTTTCAATAGCTCAAACAGTTCCCGTGTTTACATTAAACGCAGCGAATATACACTAACAACGTCGGGGTTGGAGATGGTTTTTTCTCGCGACTTTCACTTAATGTACCGGTACGATACTCGTACTCTAAATGGAGTATGATTCTGCTATGCATTCTGGACATCGGCGCCGAATTTTCGAACTACGATGGTGGGGGCAAATACAGATAATTAAATATTTCGACCTTAATAATAATTCCTAAAACTAAATGTGACCAACGAAATCTTACCATTTTTGGGTTACCGAAAACGAAGTTGTGCTTGGTTCTTCAATATCTCACACGGTTGCCGTGT
>NW_017105607.1:1194-4962 GCF_001263275.1 Habropoda laboriosa
GAAAATACAGATAATTAAATATTTCGACTTTAAATATAATTCCTTCAGCTTAATGTATCCACCGAAATGTTACCATTTTTGGTACCGAATACAAAGTTGTGGTTTGTTATTTCAATATCTCACACGGCTGCCGTGTTACTGTTAAACAAAGCGTATATACACCTATAACGTCGCGCTTGGATATAGCATATCTTCGCGATTTTCACGTAACGTACCATACGACACTCGTACTCTAAATGGAGTATGATTCTGCTATGCATTCTGGATTCCGCCGTCGAATTTTCGAACCACGATGTTGGGGAAAATACAGATAATTAAATATTATGTCGTTAGTAATAATACCAACAATTAAATGTTCCCAACGAAATCTTACCATTTTTGGTACTGAATACAAAGGTGTGGTTTGTATGTACAATAGCTGAAATGGTTCCCGTGTTACGGTTAAAGGAAGCAACAATACACCTTCAACGTCGAGCTTGGAGATAGTATTCCTTCGCGGTTTTCAGGTAACGTACCGGTACGGTACTCGTACTCTAAATGGCGTACGTTTCTACTTTGCATTCTGGACATCGGCGTCGAATTACCGAACTACGATGGTGGGGGCAAAAACATATAATTATATATTTCGACGATACTAATAATTCCTAATGCTAAATGTGACCAACGAAATCTCACTTTTTGTGATACAGAAAATAAATGTGTGGTTTGTTTTTTCAACAGCCCAAACTGTTCCTGTGTAACTGTTAAACGAAGCGAATACACACATATAACGTCGCGCATGGAGGTAGTATTTCTTCGCGATTTTCACGTAACGTACCGGTACGATACTCGTAATCAAAATAGAGAATGATTCTGCTATGCATTCTGGACGCCGGCGTCGAATTTTCGAACTACGAAGTGGGGGAAAATACAAATAATTAAATATTTCGTCGTTAGAAATAATTCCAACAAATAAATGTTCCCAACGATATCGTATCTTCTTTTGGTAGCGAATACAAAGGTGTGGTTTGTTATTTCCTTCGCTCAAACGGTCCCCTGTTACTGTTAAACGAAGCGATTATACACATATAATATCTCGCTTGGAGATAGTGTTTCTTCGCGATTTTCACGTAACGTATCGGTACGTTACTCGTACTCGAAATAGAGTACGATTCTGCTATGCACTCTGGACATCTGCGTCGAATTTTCTCACTACGATATGGGGGAAAATACAAAAAACTAAATATTTCGTCGTTAGACAGAATTCCAACAAGAAAATGTTCCCAACGAAACCTTACCTTTTTTTGGTACCGAATACAAAGGTGTGATTTGTTTTTTCAATAGCTCAAATGGTTCCCGTGTTACTGTTAAACGAAGCGAATATACACATATTACGTGGCGCTTGGTGATAGTATTTCTTCGCGATTGTCACGTAACTTACCGGTACGATACACGTTCTCTAAATGGAGTACGATTCTGCTAAGCATTCTGGAAATCGGCGTCGAATTTTCGAACGACGACTGTGGGTGCAAATACAGATAATTAAATATTTCGGCGTTAAAAATAATTGCTTCAGCTAAATGTATGCATCAAAAACTTATAATTATTTGATCCCGATTATAATAGTGTGCGTGGTTCTTCAATATCTTACACGGTTGCAGTGTTGCTGTTAAACGAAGCGAATATACAAATATATCGTCGGCTAGGTGATAGTAGTTATTCGCGAGTTTCACATAACATACTTGTGCGATACACGGACTCCAAAAGGCGTACGATTCTGCTATGCATTCTGGACGTCGGCGTCGAATTTTAGAACTGCGATAGTGGGGGCAAATACAGATAATTAAATATTTCGACTTTAAAAATAATTCCTTCAGCTAAATATATCTAGCGAAACCTTACCTTCTTTTGGTACCGAATACAAAGGTGCGCTTTGTTTTTCCAATAGCTCATACGTTGCCGTGTTACTGTTAAACGATGCGAATATCCACATATAACGTCGGACATGGTTATAGTATTTCTTCGCGACCTTCGCATATCATATTGGGACGATTCTCCTACTCTAAATGGCGTACGGTTCTGGTATGCATTATGGACGCCGGCGTCGAATTTTCGAACTACGATGGTGGGGGAATATACAGATAACTAAATATTTCCACTTTAAAGATAATTCCTACAGCTAAATGTATGCATCGAAATCTTAGAATTTTTTGGTCACGAATATAAGCGTGTGTCTGGTTCTTCAATATCTCACTCGGTTCCCGTGTTACCTTTAATCGATGCGTATATACACATATAAAGTCGCGCTTGGAGATAGTATTTCTTCGCGATTTTGACGTAATGTACCGGTAAGATACTCGCACTCTGAATGGAGTACGATTCTGCTATGCACTCTGGACATCGGCGCCGAATTTTCGAACTACGATGGTGGGGCAAAATAAAGATAATTAATTATTTCGACGTAAATAATAATTCCTGAAACTAAATGCGTCCAACGAAACCTTACCTTTTTTTTGGTACCGAATAAAAAGGTGTGCATTGTTATTCAAAGCTCAACGGTTCCGCTCTTACCGTTAAACGAAGCGAATATACTCCTATAACGTCGGCTAGGCGATAGTAGTTCTTCGCGACATTAACATAACATACTGCGGCGATATTCGTACTCTAATGGTGTTAGATTCCGCTATGCATTCTGGACGACGGCGTCGAAATACCGAACTACGAAGTGGTGGAAAATACAGTTAATTAAATATTTCGACATAAAAATAATTGCTAAAACTAAATGTGACTAACGAAGTCTTAGAATTTTTTGATCCCTTATATTAAGGTGATCTTGGTTCTTCAATACCTCGCACGGTTGCCGCGTTACCGTTAAACGAAGCGAATATACACATATAACGTCGTATAGGTGACAGTAGTTCTTCGCGATATTCACATAACATACTGCGGCGATACTCGTACTCTAAAAGGCGTGATTCTGCTATGCATTCTGGACACCGGCGTCGAATTTTCGAACTACGATTTTGAGGGCAAATACAGATAATTAAATATTTGGACTAAAAATATAATTCCTTCAGCTAAATGTATCCTGCGAAATCTCACAATTTTTTGATCCCGAAGATAAAGCTGTGTTTTGTTTTTTCAATATCTCACACGGTTGCCGTGTTACTGTTAAACGAGGCGAATATACACCTATAACGTCGGCTGGGCGATAGTAGTTCTTCGCGACTGTCACATAACTTACTGCGACGATATTCGTACTCTAAATGGTGTTTGATTCTGCTATGCATTCTGGACATCGGAGTCGAATTTACGGGCTACGATGTGGGGGAAAATACAGATTATTAAATATTTCGACTTTAAAAATAAATCCTTCTGCTAAATGTATACTATAAATCTTACAATTATTCGCCCCGTATATAAAGGTGAGCATTGTTATTCAAAGCTCAGAGGGTCCCGGTGTTACTGTTACACGAAGCGAATATTTACATATAACGTCGCACATGGTCATAGTAGTTCTGCGCGACCTTCATATATCATACTGGGACGATTCTCATCCTCTAAATGGCGTACTTTTCTGCTATTCATTCTGGACGTCGGCGTCGAATTTTCGAATTAGTTTGGTGGGGGCAAATACAGATCAGTAAATATTTGGATTTTAAAAGTAATTCCTAAAAGTAAAAGTGACCAGCAAAATATAACCATTTCTTGATACCAAACACAAATGTGTGGTTTGTTTTTTCAATAGCTCAAACGCTGCCCTGTTACTGTTAAACGAAGCGAATATAC
>NW_017105608.1:0-1351 GCF_001263275.1 Habropoda laboriosa
TTAAGAAATTAAACACGGACTAGTTATACATAAAAAATTTACATTAAATTAAGCATGAATTACCTGATATCTCATTTTCTTCAAAAATGGACTTACACCACTTTCAAAATAAACGATCCACTTAGAAACAGAAAGAAGTATCTTCCAGTGAAAATTGTGTAATAATTGAGCCGTTCAGTGCACAAATCGATTAGCTCCATAAAATGAGAAGTCGAGAAATTATTATAAATATGAAAAGTTATGACTGTACCAAGTGCTTTGACACTTAAATTTAAGATTTTTCATAAAGTGGAGTTAATCGATTTGTGCACTGAACGGCTCAATTCATGAAGCGAATTTTATCAGAATTCTACCACAGTTATAGTACAGGAATAGAACTCATATTTCCGTGTCAATAATATAATATTTAAATTTCCCAACCAAACCGTACAATCTTCTTGGCAACATTCTATTTACAAATTTAACCTCGTTTAAACACACAGAATCGTTTTTACCACGTGAAAACCGTGTTAATTACACGTTCCCCTATTCGACCTCATATTCAATATATCCCCCGGTAACGTTTCTCGTAATTCATTTAATGATTCCCAGCTACCTTCACAACCGAAGCTGAATTTTTAATTTCTCCAAAAGACACGCGCGCTTCAAAGACCCGTTTCCAGCCTCGCTGTCACCTCGAAGCGTCCCTTATTTGCACCTATAAATTAATGCGTGACGTGACCCATGAAAATTCGCGTAGAAAAAAAGGAGGAAGAAATTCAGCGAGTCGTTCTTGAACATCCAACGTAATTACGCGCCGCGAGATCTCTATCCTGTTCGTTAATGACATCGAATCGACGCGTTCCGCGAATCCTTGATATTGCGTTGCCGCGTTAATGAGGAACGCGCCTTTTCCCTTTCGTCCATTTTCCATTAAACGCACTGTCGTCCGACAAGTTTTTATCTTTTTTCTCTTCTTCTGTCCCCCTCTCGCTCTTCTTACTCGCGAGCCAAACGACAACGGTAATACAGTTTTCGAGCCGGTGCGCATTTGATCTTCGGACAGAAGCCAGACGAATGTCATTATTTTTAATTGCCGCGCACTTCGTGCACGCCGAATCTATCGAAACGCGGTCACGGCTCGACGTCTATCGTTGCTTTCGGAAAGAACGACGCGGCTCGAATTTCGTCGACTTGGAAACACGCGTGGAGGATTTGTGCGAGGGTTTTGGGTACGGTTTTTGGGGGAGAGCGATCGGGTTTGGTTTGTGAAATGGCTGAAGTGTTTGGAGGGCTGATGGAAGATGTGTGTTGTGCCGTCACGCGAGTGATCGGATCGGCACTTTGAGGTGCCGCCTCGGTGGCGCGTGCG
>NW_017105609.1:0-339 GCF_001263275.1 Habropoda laboriosa
TCCGAAAACAGTTTCTTCGTGGGAGCTTCCTCGATCTCCCAGAATTTTTTAATTGTTTGATCGCGCGCGTGAGTGGATAAATTACAGATGGTACCGTGAGGAAATCTGTCGTGCATTCTGCCAATGATTATCCACCCGAATTTTGTCTTTAATAAGGCGCCGGAATTGTTCGCGAGTGAAATTTTGCCTGCTGAAATAAATTCGTGGTAAATTTCCGCCCCTATTATTAAATCAATTGGACCTGGTTTATGAAATCGTGGATCCGCGAGTTTGATGGTTTTCGGAATTTCGAGGTTTTTTCTGTTGATGTATCGAGCTGGTAAGATGTGGTTTAGAGAG
>NW_017105610.1:0-504 GCF_001263275.1 Habropoda laboriosa
ATTACGTATCAGGTATCCCATATCCCACTCGCATTCAACGGAGAAGAAGCATACCCGGGATGTCCTACAGTCCATCTAACGAATCGAGTCAATAGAAGAAATCAATCTTCAGATACTGTAACACTAAACCCAAGAAGTCGAAGCAAGTCATATGAATGACCCATGTAAATCCACTCCTGACCTATCTTTCGCCAGCCAATAGCCGAAGTCCCTTGCATCTATCACGTACTTAGCACGTGAATGTTTTGTTTACCTCTAGTGACTTGACTCGTTAGATAGACTGTAGAACTCTACCTCCCCTGATTACTGGTCAGATGTGGTTCCGAGCCGCGACTAGCTAATGCGATAATACTATGCATTCATGGTGTCTATGCGGCGCCAAACGACGTACATCATGGAAAACTTTGCTTTTTCTACATATGTTCCTGAAATCTCTCCGTTATTTTGAAAAGCTTATCTCACAGGCCAAAGTTCAAGGAATGTTCGCCAGTGAATCCGCCATCG
>NW_017105611.1:0-2201 GCF_001263275.1 Habropoda laboriosa
AAGGCCTCGTGCCTTTTTCGGGGCTCCCTTAAGTAGCCCCTTTTCCCTGGGAAAGTCCCAGGATGTCCTCGAGGACGAAGAAACTCGGAGATGTTTGGAAAAACATGTCTCGATTCTTCGCCTCGAGGGCCAAGAGTCGCCAGGCCTAAGTGCGTGGCCCCCCCGTGGCGGTATTTCTAACATATACATATATGTATATAAATAAAAGAAATGTTTAAATTGAAATGTAATAATCCAAGTATTCCTATTTTTCAGATCAACAAAGATCATCTTTCTTCTCATAATTACTGTCTTTCCATTACAAAAATCCTTGGACCATTTTACCAAATGCTCCCTAAAAATCTCTGACCCTAAAGGGGTTAATCTGCGCAGCTCTAAACGCAGCTCGCTCTAATCCAGCATTTCACAGTCCTAACGAGATTTTTCGATTAATTCCTCGCCTTGTTCCTATCCAATTACACAGTACACTCCCGTGACACAGGTCGAATCAGAGCGATTCGATCGCGAAATAAACGTCGATCTGACGTTGTTATCAAGACCGTATCGACCCGGTGTCGGCACGTGCTCTCGTTTATTAATTAACGAGAGAACGACGTTGGCCGAGGGGAACGTGGGAAAGAGAGACACATGCCCGTCCGCGTTGAGGAAAGCTGGACCGAGGAGGAGCCTCGTGAAAGAACGAGTCGCAGATAAGATCGCCGGTAATGAACTAGCCGGGTCCAGCGTGCTTCTAATGAGGACCGTAGCAAGTAATCTTGGTGTCGGGAAGAAACCGCGCCTCTTCAGGGTTACTCTGTTTCGCGCTTTCGACACGAACACGGGGTCTCGAGAGAACGGAGAGCATCAAGGACCTCTCACCTGTCCTGCACTTTTCATCCTGCTCTATATAGCCTTCTAGCTCTCTACTCTCGTCTTGCTCCGGCTCTTGTGGCCAAGTGAGCTTCTTCGTGCGAGAGAGTTTAGTAGATCCTGAACTCTCGAGGAATGGTATTTTAGGAAGGGCGTTGTTGATCGTCTCGATTGAGGGTTGCTAGATTTGGGGTAGTGTTTTAAGGGAAAGGTTCTTTTTTGCGGTGTGAGTTTAGTTCTTTTTGGTGGGAGATTTGAGCTGTTCTGAAGTTGACTGGGTCAACTTTGAGAAATAGAAAGTAGAGGAAAGTGATGATTTTTTAAATATTGTTTTTTTTCTTTAATTTTCCTTGGAATTTAGGAACAAACGAATATTATTTAGTGAATTATTTATGATGAAGATTTTGTGTTCTAAGACTATAGAATATACACCGTGCGTCACGTAAAACTTTCATACATAATTTAAACGGTATCATAGGGTGGAAAAGATGGAAGAAGAATTTTTTTGATGGAAGGGAGTTTCACATTTGATTTAAAATTTTAGATCTATTTGGAGAGATCTACTGCTCGTATTTTATTTTCTATGTGTTTTTAACAGAAAGTGCAGAATTGTTATCGAAATTATCGTTAACTAATTTTTTGTCAAATTTAGATTTCTGTCACATAAGTTACGAGTTGTATAGGGTTTAGCCGAGTCGTTGAGGTGGTAAGAACGTTTTGCATCCAGATCTCGTGTGAACTCTGCTGACACCTGATCAGAGATTATCGGACTGCGGATTGTAACGAGACACTTCGTAATATTAAAATGAAGTATCTGATAAATATTGTATTAAACGTAGTAATTATGTAAAATCTATTTCACTTCGATGCAAGGTGCTTCCTAATCAATTGCTACGTTATTACTGTAATATCATTATTAACGGTGCTCTTAAGTTTTTACTCGCAGGAGAGTTCTCTCAAGAATGTGAAACTGTTTGCAAAGCAATTGTCCGATAGCAATATGATAGCAACACATCAACTCTCAGATAGTCGAGCGATACTCTCAGACAGTCACTCTCAGTCCACTCTCGAGAGCAACTCGCGATAGTTTAATTCTCAGAAGGACACATAGCTTCGTGTTTAGCTCGATGTACGTTCATCGACCAGGACTCGCGTTTCTTATGTGTTCGCGGAAAAGATATCACGAGTCCTCACGCGATGTTATGAGACGAAGAGGTTGTCCTTGTCACCCGTGTAGGGGTGTTTTTCTAAGCGTACAGAAATCGGGCAGGGCGATACGTCCTCAGTCGGTGTTTACGAGTCTGTCGAACGAGTGCCTCGACGTACGACGCTTATACCCCGCTCCCGTAGTC
>NW_017105612.1:0-5074 GCF_001263275.1 Habropoda laboriosa
GTTTGAGGTAATGAAAAAACAAACCACAACTTTGTATTCGGTACCAAAAAAAGGTAAAGTTTCCTTGGGAACATTTAGTTGTTGGAATTATTTCCAACGACGAAATATCTAATTATTTGTGTTTTCCCCCACTTTGTAGATAGAAAATTCGACGCCGGCATCCAGATTGCATAGCAGAACCGTGCGCCATTTAGTGGACGTGAATCGTCCCAGAATGATATGCGATGGTCGCGAAGAAATACGATAACCATGAACGACGTTAAATGTGTATATTCGCTTCGCTTAACAGTAACAGGGCAACGTTTGAGCTATTGAAAAAACAAAGCACACCTTTGTACTCGGTATCAAGAAATGGTAAGATTTCGTTGGGAATATTTATTTGTAGCGATTATTTTTAATGTCGAAATATTTAGTTATCTGTATTTGCCTCCACAATCGTAGTTCGAAAATGCGACGCTACGTCCAGAATGCATAGCGGTCATCAAACATCATTTAGAGTACGTGTATCGTACCGGTACGTCACGGGAAAATCGCGAAGGAATACTATCTCCAAGCGCGACGTAATAGGTGTATATTCGCTTCGCTTAACAGTAACAGGGCAACGTTTGAGCTATTGAAAAAACAAAGCACACCTTTGTACTCGGTATCAAGAAATGGTAAGATTTCGTTGGGAATATTTATTTGTAGCGATTATTTTTAATGTCGAAATATTTAGTTATCTGTATTTGCCTCCACAATCGTAGTTCGAAAATGCGACGCTACGTCCAGAATGCATAGCGGTCATCAAACATCATTTAGAGTACGTGTATCGTACCGGTACGTCACGGGAAAATCGCGAAGGAATACTATCTCCAAGCGCGACGTAATAGGTGTATATTCGCTTCGCTTAACAGTAACAGGGCAACGTTTGAGCTATTGAAAAAACAAAGCACACCTTTGTACTCGGTATCAAGAAATGGTAAGATTTCGTTGGGAATATTTATTTGTAGCGATTATTTTTAATGTCGAAATATTTAGTTATCTGTATTTGCCTCCACAATCGTAGTTCGAAAATGCGACGCTACGTCCAGAATGCATAGCGGTCATCAAACATCATTTAGAGTACGTGTATCGTACCGGTACGTCACGGGAAAATCGCGAAGGAATACTATCTCCAAGCGCGACGTAATAGGTGTATATTCGCTTCGCTTAACAGTAACAGGGCAACGTTTGAGCTATTGAAAAAACAAAGCACACCTTTGTACTCGGTATCAAGAAATGGTAAGATTTCGTTGGGAATATTTATTTGTAGCGATTATTTTTAATGTCGAAATATTTAGTTATCTGTATTTGCCTCCACAATCGTAGTTCGAAAATGCGACGCTACGTCCAGAATGCATAGCGGTCATCAAACATCATTTAGAGTACGTGTATCGTACCGGTACGTCACGGGAAAATCGCGAAGGAATACTATCTCCAAGCGCGACGTAATAGGTGTATATTCGCTTCGCTTAACAGTAACAGGGCAACGTTTGAGCTATTGAAAAAACAAAGCACACCTTTGTACTCGGTATCAAGAAATGGTAAGATTTCGTTGGGAATATTTATTTGTAGCGATTATTTTTAATGTCGAAATATTTAGTTATCTGTATTTGCCTCCACAATCGTAGTTCGAAAATGCGACGCTACGTCCAGAATGCATAGCGGTCATCAAACATCATTTAGAGTACGTGTATCGTACCGGTACGTCACGGGAAAATCGCGAAGGAATACTATCTCCAAGCGCGACGTAATAGGTGTATATTCGCTTCGCTTAACAGTAACAGGGCAACGTTTGAGCTATTGAAAAAACAAAGCACACCTTTGTACTCGGTATCAAGAAATGGTAAGATTTCGTTGGGAATATTTATTTGTAGCGATTATTTTTAATGTCGAAATATTTAGTTATCTGTATTTGCCTCCACAATCGTAGTTCGAAAATGCGACGCTACGTCCAGAATGCATAGCGGTCATCAAACATCATTTAGAGTACGTGTATCGTACCGGTACGTCACGGGAAAATCGCGAAGGAATACTATCTCCAAGCGCGACGTAATAGGTGTATATTCGCTTCGCTTAACAGTAACAGGGCAACGTTTGAGCTATTGAAAAAACAAAGCACACCTTTGTACTCGGTATCAAGAAATGGTAAGATTTCGTTGGGAATATTTATTTGTAGCGATTATTTTTAATGTCGAAATATTTAGTTATCTGTATTTGCCTCCACAATCGTAGTTCGAAAATGCGACGCTACGTCCAGAATGCATAGCGGTCATCAAACATCATTTAGAGTACGTGTATCGTACCGGTACGTCACGGGAAAATCGCGAAGGAATACTATCTCCAAGCGCGACGTAATAGGTGTATATTCGCTTCGCTTAACAGTAACAGGGCAACGTTTGAGCTATTGAAAAAACAAAGCACACCTTTGTACTCGGTATCAAGAAATGGTAAGATTTCGTTGGGAATATTTATTTGTAGCGATTATTTTTAATGTCGAAATATTTAGTTATCTGTATTTGCCTCCACAATCGTAGTTCGAAAATGCGACGCTACGTCCAGAATGCATAGCGGTCATCAAACATCATTTAGAGTACGTGTATCGTACCGGTACGTCACGGGAAAATCGCGAAGGAATACTATCTCCAAGCGCGACGTAATAGGTGTATATTCGCTTCGCTTAACAGTAACAGGGCAACGTTTGAGCTATTGAAAAAACAAAGCACACCTTTGTACTCGGTATCAAGAAATGGTAAGATTTCGTTGGGAATATTTATTTGTAGCGATTATTTTTAATGTCGAAATATTTAGTTATCTGTATTTGCCTCCACAATCGTAGTTCGAAAATGCGACGCTACGTCCAGAATGCATAGCGGTCATCAAACATCATTTAGAGTACGTGTATCGTACCGGTACGTCACGGGAAAATCGCGAAGGAATACTATCTCCAAGCGCGACGTAATAGGTGTATATTCGCTTCGCTTAACAGTAACAGGGCAACGTTTGAGCTATTGAAAAAACAAAGCACACCTTTGTACTCGGTATCAAGAAATGGTAAGATTTCGTTGGGAATATTTATTTGTAGCGATTATTTTTAATGTCGAAATATTTAGTTATCTGTATTTGCCTCCACAATCGTAGTTCGAAAATGCGACGCTACGTCCAGAATGCATAGCGGTCATCAAACATCATTTAGAGTACGTGTATCGTACCGGTACGTCACGGGAAAATCGCGAAGGAATACTATCTCCAAGCGCGACGTAATAGGTGTATATTCGCTTCGCTTAACAGTAACAGGGCAACGTTTGAGCTATTGAAAAAACAAAGCACACCTTTGTACTCGGTATCAAGAAATGGTAAGATTTCGTTGGGAATATTTATTTGTAGCGATTATTTTTAATGTCGAAATATTTAGTTATCTGTATTTGCCTCCACAATCGTAGTTCGAAAATGCGACGCTACGTCCAGAATGCATAGCGGTCATCAAACATCATTTAGAGTACGTGTATCGTACCGGTACGTCACGGGAAAATCGCGAAGGAATACTATCTCCAAGCGCGACGTAATAGGTGTATATTCGCTTCGCTTAACAGTAACAGGGCAACGTTTGAGCTATTGAAAAAACAAAGCACACCTTTGTACTCGGTATCAAGAAATGGTAAGATTTCGTTGGGAATATTTATTTGTAGCGATTATTTTTAATGTCGAAATATTTAGTTATCTGTATTTGCCTCCACAATCGTAGTTCGAAAATGCGACGCTACGTCCAGAATGCATAGCGGTCATCAAACATCATTTAGAGTACGTGTATCGTACCGGTACGTCACGGGAAAATCGCGAAGGAATACTATCTCCAAGCGCGACGTAATAGGTGTATATTCGCTTCGCTTAACAGTAACAGGGCAACGTTTGAGCTATTGAAAAAACAAAGCACACCTTTGTACTCGGTATCAAGAAATGGTAAGATTTCGTTGGGAATATTTATTTGTAGCGATTATTTTTAATGTCGAAATATTTAGTTATCTGTATTTGCCTCCACAATCGTAGTTCGAAAATGCGACGCTACGTCCAGAATGCATAGCGGTCATCAAACATCATTTAGAGTACGTGTATCGTACCGGTACGTCACGGGAAAATCGCGAAGGAATACTATCTCCAAGCGCGACGTAATAGGTGTATATTCGCTTCGCTTAACAGTAACAGGGCAACGTTTGAGCTATTGAAAAAACAAAGCACACCTTTGTACTCGGTATCAAGAAATGGTAAGATTTCGTTGGGAATATTTATTTGTAGCGATTATTTTTAATGTCGAAATATTTAGTTATCTGTATTTGCCTCCACAATCGTAGTTCGAAAATGCGACGCTACGTCCAGAATGCATAGCGGTCATCAAACATCATTTAGAGTACGTGTATCGTACCGGTACGTCACGGGAAAATCGCGAAGGAATACTATCTCCAAGCGCGACGTAATAGGTGTATATTCGCTTCGTTTAACCGTAACACGGAAATCCTGTGCGATATTGAAGAACCAAGCGCACCATTATATTCGGGATCAAATAATTCTAAGATTTCGTTGGAATCAAATATTTGTTGGGAATATTTTTAAAGTCGGAATATTTAGTTATCTGTATTTGCCCCCACAATCGTAGTTCGAAAATTGGATGCCGGAGTCAGAATGCATAGCAGAACCGTGCGCCATTTAGAGGACGTGAAACGTCCCACTATGATATGCGAAGGTCGCGAAGAAATACTATAACCATGTGCAACGTTATAAGTGTATATTCGCTTGGTTTATCAGTAAGACCTGAACCGTTTGAGCTTTGGATAATAAAGCACACATTTGTATTCGGTATCAAAAAATGGTAAGATTTCGTTGGTCACATTTACTTTTAGGAATTTATATTAACGTCGAAGTATTTAATTATCTGTATCTACCCCCACCAGCGTAGTTCGAAAATTCGACGCAACGTCCAGAATGCATAGCGGAATCAAACACTATTAGAGTACGAATATCGCCGCATTAAGTTAGGTTAATGTCGCGAAGAACTACGATC
>NW_017105613.1:0-280 GCF_001263275.1 Habropoda laboriosa
TACGTGGTTTGTCGCGAGAAAACAGCAGTATTTTAGTTTATATTCGTTTATATTAGTTTTATGTGGCGAAACAAGCATAATAAAGAGCAAGCAGTCGTGTGCAGCACTGCAAAACGTGGTTTCTCGCGAGAAAACAGCAGCATTTCAGTTTATATTCGTTAAAACTCGTTTACCGTGGCAAAACCTGCAAAATTCAGAGAAATCAGTCGTGTGCAGCACTGCAAAACGTGGTTTGTCGCGTGAAAACAGCTGTGTTTCAGTTTATATTCGTTAAAACTCG
>NW_017105614.1:0-493 GCF_001263275.1 Habropoda laboriosa
AATTGGTTCCTCTTTTTTTCGTCATTAAGCGCACGTGTTTAATAACATCCACTGTGAATTTGTTCAATCTGACATGCATACCATCTATTAAAATATATGCCATCATCCAATTAATTGTTAGTAACCACTGCAATGTCAACCGCGGCTTATAGGACTGTTAGTTGTTTTATCGCTACCTCTTTATCAACCAAAAATTAAATTAACCGTTATTACACTCGAATATCATATATCAACCACTGTTTCTTGCTCCCGAGTACTGCATTAGGATAGTTTTTTGTTTATAACGACGTGCACATGTTTAATAACTACCACTGTTAATTTGTTCAATTAGACATGCATGCTATCGATTAAAAATATAAGCCATCAACTAATTGATAGATATTAACCACTGCAATGTCAACCACTGCATTACGACTATTACTTTATTTATTGCTACCTCCTTATCAACAAAAAATTAAATTACCCGTTATTACACTCGAATATCATATATCAA
>NW_017105615.1:0-348 GCF_001263275.1 Habropoda laboriosa
CGAGGGTTGCACGTCTCCCAAAAAGGCGTTGTTTTGGCTGTGTGCCACTGTGTGGGGGAGAGTGCCCGAAAGTGTTGAGTTTCTGTTGCACTGAGGACATTCGGGGACGAATGTCAGTTCAGGATGGCCGAGTGTAGTATCGGGGCCTCCATACCCAAAAGATAGGAAACCGGCAAGGGACAATAGAGAGGGAGTGGTTGGCGTAGCGCGCAAAGCTGATGGTCCCGGGTTCGATTCCCATTGGGTCCTTAATATTTTTCCCTAGGTTCCTACAAATGGGAGCTTGTCCGGGATGGAGGCATCTACGGCTGCACGAAGCCCCAGGCGCTGTGAGATGAAAACATCTCG
>NW_017105616.1:0-370 GCF_001263275.1 Habropoda laboriosa
AAACGTGGTTTGTCGCGATAAATCAGCAGTATTTCAGTTTATATTCGTTAAAACACGTTTTACTTGGCGATACATGCTTAATAAAGAGAAAAGAGTCGTGTGCATTTCTGCAAAACGTGGTTTGTCTTGAGTAATCAGTAGTATTTAGGTTTATATTCGTTAAAACACGTTTTACGTGGCGAAACATGCAGAATAAAGGGAAAAATTAGTGTGCAGTACTGCAAAACGTGGTTTGTCGCTAAAAAACAGCAGAATTTCAGTTTATATTCGTTAAAACTCGTTTTACGTGGAGAAACATGCAAAATAGAGAGAAAGCAGATGTTTGCAGTTCTGCAAAAAGTGGTTTGTCGCAAGAAAACAGCAGTATTTC
>NW_017105617.1:0-1757 GCF_001263275.1 Habropoda laboriosa
CCCCCCCACATTTTAGCGAGCATTTTAAAAGCCTACGCAAAAGATACGCATCGCGTCAACCATTTTAGGAAGCAATATTTTCCGCCGCCGTTTTTCGACCTTTTTTCTCCCCCTCTGCGCGAGAGAGAATTTACTACAGCACGCGAGAGGCGAAGGAGCAAAACCTGCCGGTCGAAGCCTAACGGGGTTGGGCCGAGCGTATGCGCGATTAAATTGAAATATTCGGTGAAAAATTCTCGCTTTGGAATTCGATGGAGCGAGATTAGCGGACGTAATTTATCCTCGTTTAATTATCAACAAAAAATCGCCTCGACCCTCCGCTCCGAGGGAGAAACTGTTGCCAGCTCCTGGCGGCACGCAGCACCGTACAACGTGAGCGAGAGAGGAGAAGGGCAGAGGGTGGGAGAGACGGAGAGGGGAAAGAAGAAAAAAGAAATTGAGAGTAAGGGAGGGAGAACGAGGGCGGTGTATCGAGGGAGGGCGTCGGCTCCCGGATTTAATTTTAATCTCTGATGCTTTTAGCGCATGAGACGATTTTTCAAAGTCCACGGGAACCTTCCTTCCCCCTGCCCCTGCCATGTCGCGGCCTCATAACTCTTCCGCCGATGTATTAACGTCGTGTTAGCGAGCAATATAACAATGCTGAATGGCCGTGCGCGTTTGTAAGTGGAGCGAGAACTCTCCAGCGGCGGCTGCATGCACGCTCAGCCGTGAGAGAAGGTGACACACTGCGGTGCAAAGTTCCGCCCTGGCTTGCATCGTCCGGAAGCTGCGAGGCAACCACCCCCCCGCTATCATTAATCGACACTTTAACCCTTTACCGCCACCGCCCTTCGCTCTTGCCGTTTCGTCTGGTCTGGGATGGCAAATATGCACCGCCACGCCACCGGCCATCGATAATACCCAGGCAGGAAGTTGCAGGAGAATGCAAGAGCGTGTGTGTGTGTCGTAACTAACGACGTAGCGTAATAACACGTTGTGGAAAAAAGTGAACTGTCTCTTATCTCGATGCCAGAGAAACGGGGAATTACAAGTGACTCTGTTAGGCTACTCTAGAAACGACACTGCACACTTCCTCGAATCACGAGGGGACATCGTAAAGCACAAGCATGAAGATCGCTTTACAACGGTCGATTCGTTCCAGATTTCCAACGAATCGATGCCCGAAGGAGCTACATAGCTGGCTCTACGAACGGAGACAAAGAGCTAATTTCCAAGCTAGCACGTACAGCTCGAGATATATCGAGCGTGCTCGTTCCGTTTGACCTAGTGGCGGCACCCTGCGCTTCGAAAAGGGATCCTGGAAACGGTTAATACTCCAAGGACGAAGGGAGTTGACGAACGGACCGTTCCAGACCAATGACCAACTAAACACGCACGTGTGGTGCACGCACGCACTCACGCGACCACGCACCCTGGTGATCCATAACACTGTGTCAACCGAATCTCTATCTGAGATAAAAGGCCGGCGACTGATCGTTCGTACATGCGTGAAATGCTCGCCCTCGAAAAAATTCCACGTTCGGAGAACGGATCCTACGGAGATCCACGCGTTTCCTGAAGGGTTCTACAGTCGTACGGCAATTGGGGTTAAGAGCACGATCGAAATGGTCGCGGTGAATGGAAGTCGAAAACACGCGGAGCTTTTGTTCGTCGAATAAGTGTCCTCTCGATCGAACATTTCGCCGTTGGAGGTTAGTTCTTTCAAGCCGATCCTAATATCGAAATGGCTGGCTGGTCGTCGTGTGTGACAAACA
>NW_017105618.1:0-369 GCF_001263275.1 Habropoda laboriosa
ATGTTCCCAACGAAAGCTTACCTTTTTCTGGTACCGAATACGAAGGTGTGGTTTTTTTTTTTCAATAGCTCAAACGGTTCCCGTGTTTCTGTTAAACGAACCGAATATAAACATATATCGTCGGGCATGGAGATAGCATTACATCGCGATTTTCACGTTACGTACCGGTACGATACTCGTACTCTAAATGGAGTACGATTCTGCTGTGCATTCTGGACGTCGGCGTCGAATTTCCGAACGACGATTGTGGGGGCAGACACAGATAATTAAATATTTCGACGTTAATATTAATTCCGAAAACTAAACGTGACCAACGGTTTCTTACCTTTTTTTGGTACCGAATACAAAGTTGTCGTTTGTGATTTCAAT
>NW_017105619.1:0-294 GCF_001263275.1 Habropoda laboriosa
GACACCTTTGTATTCGGTACCAAAGAAAGGTAAGGTTTCGTTGGCCACATTTAGATTTAGCAATTACTTTTAACGTCGTAATATGTCATTAAGTTTATTTGCCCACACCATCGTAGTTCTTATATTAGACGCCGTGGTCCAGAATGCATAGCAGAATCGTACGCCATTTAGAGCACTAAAATTGCCGGAGTATGTTATGTTAATGTCGCGAAGAAATACTATCGGCTAACTAACGTCATATGTGTATATTCGCTTCGTTTAACAGTAACACGGCAACCATGTGAGGTATTCAAG
>NW_017105620.1:0-508 GCF_001263275.1 Habropoda laboriosa
ACAAGAACCGTTTGAGCTATTGAAAAACAAACCACACTTTTGTATTCGGTACCAAATAATGGTGGGGTTTCTTTGGTCACATTTAGTTTTAGGGACTATTTTTAAGATCGAAATATTTTATTATCTGTATTTTCCCCCACCATCGTAGTTCGAAAATGCGACGCTACGTTCAGAATGCATAGCAGAACCGTGCGCCATTTAGAGGACGTGAATCGTACCGGTACGTTAAGTGAAAATCGCGAAGATATACTATCTCCAAGCGCGACGTAATAGGTGTATATTCGCTTCGTTTAACAGTAACACGGGTACCGTTTGAGATATTCAAAAAACACACCACAACTTTGTATTCGGTAGCCAAAAAAGGTAAGGTTTCGTTGGTCACATTTAGTTTTAGTATATTTAAAGTCGAAATATTTAATTATCTGTATGTTCCCCGACATCGTAAATCGAGAATTCGGCGCAGATGTTCAGAATGCATAGCAGAATCGTACTCCTTTTCGAGTACGAG
>NW_017105621.1:0-6646 GCF_001263275.1 Habropoda laboriosa
CTGCTTAGCCGACAATCGGATCAAATTTCACAACACACCCAGCCACAAAACACTCGACTCTTTCGACTACGACAGCGACCACAGAGCGGTTAAAATACAAATCTCCATCCCGACAATGCATATCCTGGAAATAGACGAAATTGTTACACCCGACAAACTTAACTTCAACAAAACCGATTGGTCAAAATTCAAAAATTACCTAGTAAAAACGGACGACACGATGTTACCGAACAACAGAAACTTAACGATAGACGAAATAGACGAATACATTGACAAATTCAGCAACCACATTAACAACGCAATCGACCAAGCAACACCACGAATACCAAACAACCGAAACTCAGCCGACAA
This sequence comes from Habropoda laboriosa, assembly GCF_001263275.1. Classification (NCBI taxonomy): domain Eukaryota; kingdom Metazoa; phylum Arthropoda; class Insecta; order Hymenoptera; family Apidae; genus Habropoda; species Habropoda laboriosa. The sequence continues at coordinate 352 of NW_017105621.1, forward strand.
GTACGTAACTCCACACATCAAAAGATTGCGTCAACAAAAAAGCTACTTACTCACACAGATAAACAGACTGACAAAACCAGAGAATTACACACACGTAAACGATACATTAATAGCAGCATACAAAGACATACTAAAAACAACCCGTAACGAACTAAAAAAAGCTTTCCACGAATCAGTCAACAGTTTCTGGAAAAAGAAAATATCCGGTATATCCCCACGAAACTCCAGTAAATTCTTCCCTACAATTAACAGCATATTTCGACATAGAAACTGCAACAACATAGAAACCCTTAAAATACCACTGACTAATATACACCTTTTCCAAAAAACCAACGTAATCCCCATCACTCAACAAACAGACACACAAAACAATATAATAATCACAGACACAGAACAAAAATTAAATGTACTGGGCACACACTTTGAAGCAGTTCACACACAAAACCAACACATGGGCAAACAACAACTCACCAACATCATTAAACATAAAATTGCCACACTAGAACATGAAATACTCGAAGACAGAACTCACAATAGAACGATATGTACATTCAACAATACCAATACAGCAGACAACCCGGACGAAGACAAAACTGCCCCCGACTATTTTACTTCCCACACTAAAATAATACGGACATTAAAAAAACTGAACAACAAAAAATCCTCCAGCTTCGACAACGTCCCTAACATAGCCCTCAAAAACCTCCCACTCCACTATTCATATAACTATACAATCATATTCAACAACTGCCTCAACTGCATGTATTTCCCCACCGCCTGGAAAACAGCAAAACTAATTGCGATAAAGAAAAAAGGAAAGGATGGTAGTAATCCAACTGACTACCGTCCAATCAGTTTACTCGCAAACATCAGTAAAGTATTCGAAACAACAATCAATAACGCCATATGGAAGTACTGTGATAAGAATAGCGTTATCCCAGAGACGCAATTCGGATTCAGGCACCAGCATTCCACAACACACGCCATCACTAAATTCATATCAGATATCTGCTGGGCGAGGAACGCCGACGAATGCGTCGGGGCGCTCTTCGTAGACCTCGAGAAAGCTTTCGACACGGTCTGGTGGGACGGCCTCTTTTTCAAATTGTTAAAAAAGAGGTTCCCGCAACATCTGACCAAAATGATCTGGAGCATGCTTCATGGAAAAGAATTCAGAGTGGCGGAAAAAACATACGCCTCCTCTGAAATTTTTCAAATTAAAAACGGACTCCAACAAGGCACGGTCAATTCACCCATCCTGTTTAGCATATTCATAAGCGACTTACTGAACATGTACGGACTCAACAACGACACCGACAAATTTGCAATAGCTTTTGCAGACGATCTACTAATATACACTAAAGACAGTAAACCGTCAAACATAAAAACACAACTACAAGACATATTCACAAAAATTCAGGACTATTTTCACACCTGGAGGCTGAAGATTAACACAGACAAATGTGAAACAATACTGTTCAGACCGTACATATCTAAAATCTCGAACGCAAACGCAGACGTACGCAGACATACAAAACACTTCCACCTACATGACACACGCAACCCACAGACTAAACTTCAAAACAGAAACACTGTTCGCTACTTAGGAGTACACATAGACTACAAACTAAACTATTACAATCACATCAATACACAAATTGAAAAAGCACAAAAAGCATTTGCTAGCCACAAACGACTGTTTTACTGCAAAGACCTGAACACACACACAAAAATAATTTGCTACAAAACACTAATTAGACCCATTTTGACATACGCATGCCCCACGTGGTTCAACATCTCTGCAAGCACGATGGAAAAAATTAGAATATTTGAACGCAAATGCCTCAGAGCTTGCATAGGTAAATACAGGACACCTGAATCAAATTACACTAAACTAATCAGTAACCACAAACTATACGAACTCGCCAACATCATTAGAATAGATCTTCATATACTAAAACTTATCAGAAACCACTGGGCAAACATTAGAAGCGTGAAAAGCAATAGTTTAATAAATAGCTCCATATATCCCAATACACAATACCACGAAAAAACACGACACACCGGCTACATCCCACCCGAAGCATTTATTCATCTAGACAGCGAAGGATACATACAGGACAAAGACAACACACCACTTATTTACCATACCACACGGAAAGCAGACGACAAAAAAATTCTGTATTCAACAGACATACAAGACAACGACATAAACACAAGACTTAGTTGTAAACTCTCAAAAATCGACAAAACAGACGCACACCGCCGCAACACAAAAAGATATTGGTGGTTACTACATTAACACAACAAACACAAAACACAAACACAAATCTCATTCAAATAGGCCTTAATAAAAAACACTACCGTTCAAATCCTCGGTAGTATAGTGGTTAGTATCCCCGCCTGTCACGCGGGAGACCGGGGTTCGATTCCCCGCCGGGGAGTATGTTTATTTTTTCCTGTTTCTCTCTTATCTATCACTGCTAGTATTCTATTTATTTAATTTTCTATTTCTCTCTCTTCCTAAACTCGGTATCATTCATACTATATGTAACTTGTAAATATGTAGACATATGTATAAGCCTATGGACGTACAAACATATAGGCGTGCGATTATGGATGAATGGGTGTATGAATGGGTGTTTGAATGCGCGAGAGTGAGTGTGTATAATCGTACTAGTTCAACGTACACATAAAATACTACATTCTGAGCATAACATAGTTCTCCTGAACTAGCACAAACACGTAATGTTAAGTTAGAGGATAAAAAAAAAAAAAAGCAAACTAGCATAAAATAACAAGTATATACTCCTACTCCCCTTTCCCTTCCTCCTCCCTTCCCTTCCCCCTCCCAATTTTGCGGCTGTAAAGAAACCAAAAAAATGTATAGTTTTCTAAGTGCCTTTCTATACACATAAGACTGCCTTCTAGATTAAGTTAGCTTTAAGGAAAAGTATTATATTAAGCGATAAGCGCGATAGATTAAGTTGGTTTTGTGGAATATTGGAGGACGATGGGGTCTTCTGTATTGGGTTTCTTGGTATTTTTGAAAATTTGGGGGAGAGAGGAAATTTATCTGGGATTTTTGTCGTCTGTGATTATATGGGGAAAAGTGTAGAAGGGGTTGGAAAGTTCGTGGAGAGAATTAAATGAAACGAGAAAATCTGCTCTATTTTAGTGTTAATTCTATCTGTGATTATACGCAGAAAATTCGCGAGTTTTCGAGAAAAGGCGTTTTTGAAAATTCGTGGGGAGAGTTAAGCGAGTCATCTGTCTTATATTGAAAAAGTCGAGAAGGGGATTGAAAAATCATATTTCCAAAGCTCTATGCGTGAAGTACCTAAAAACGAAGAACAATTCCCAATCCACCTGGAAAATTAGAAAAATAGAAAAAATCGACAAATTAAAAGCAATAAGAAGTACATAAGAACGTTCAATGAACGCAACAAACATTTCGTAATAACAATACCCTTACACCAACCATACCTCCTACCTTAAAACGTAAGTTTCAAAAGAGACAATCCTCGAACAATCTCCCGAACCAACAAATCCATCCAGAAACTTCATCCAATCACCGTGTACAGGCTGTTTAACACGCACGTCGTCCCTCCTTCACCCTCCTCCGCGATAAACACGCTGAAAAACAAGGACAATCTCGGTGAATCCCTTTTGTGATCGAAGCTGGCTTGCGAGTCGGTCCAACGATAAATCGGGCAAACATTAAAGCTGAAAGTTCGACTGTACGATGGAATTACATTTTCTCGGGGCTGTTGGCCGGGGCAAACTCCAGGGGTAAGCGTTATACATAACGTTGAGGGAACGGGAGGGGTGGGTGGTAGGAGAAAACGACAGACGTTCGACTGAGAAGCGAAGAGGAAGGCCAGGGTAGAGCCATGAGGCGGCCAAAATCGATCCAGAAAGAGAGAGAGAGAGAGTGATCCTCACCCTCTTCGTTCCTCTTTCTGGGCTATAAACTTTCTACGTGTCACGGGTAATAGCGACTTTAGGAACGTGAACTTCGTTTAATCCTGCCTGGCAACTAGATCCCCGTACGGGTTCTCTGGTGCGGGAAAAATCGCGGTAACTCGTCCGTCGCGATTCATCCGACAGTAGGTCGGCCAACGGAGGTGAATGAGGGGGCCGGCAGAATTCCTCGGAGATGTAACGAGGATCTCGCGATTCAACGTTCACCTGGGAAAACATCGAGCTTAGACGAGGAGGAGACACGGGGATGGAAAGTGATTGGACGGGGAGATTGAATTGCAACCGAGTTTAGATTCGTTCGGAAATTTATTTCTTGCTTTAACCCTTTCGCTGCGACGAACTATGGAAATACTTTTGATTGGGCCGTTTTGAAATTTTTTTTATTGCGTTAGAATTAGAGCTGTTACTTAAGAGGTAGCCGGGTTACTCGTGAAATACTCGGGTAATCGGTGTTAAGGCGTAAAACTAATTATAAGTAAAACCATTGTGCATATTTCACCTTCTTTGAATGTATAGCGACGATTGCCCCTTTTGTAGTAGGATTAAGAATTTTACCTCGGCCGTGTTAATTTTCATTTACCTTGGCCGAGTCAGGGCAACTAATAAAATATTACCTGCTACGGTTAAGGCATGGGGAAAATCCGACACATGCCACTCGAAGGTACTTGCAGTACCTGAGGGTCACGGCGGCTTCCCCTACCAAATTAAAACTACAATCAGACATCGTCATTCCCATTTTCACGTGTCCGCATTTATTATTTAAGCACGACTTCCTTCAAAGGACGAGAGATTCTAAAAAACTATCAGCTATTCAACACAGAAATTATTATCACCAGTCTAACGCGTTTTTCTAATTCAACAGTTGTAGAATAAATTTAAAGTTTAAGTGTTATGTATACTCGTGACATCATTCTTTCACCACATTCCAGTATTCAATTTCAACAAACGTTGACGTTTGAAGTGAGCATACACGAAAGACTCTCTTTCACACTACAAATTGTTAAATTGCTCACGCCTAGACATTGGTCCTTGGAGCCAGATACGGAACCGTGTAAACGAGGTCGAACAAACTCAAGTGAACGTCACTCCGAGTGTAACACATAATAAACAGTGCAATTGTTGTGCTTGTTATAATCTGTGAATACGTGTTAAAATTGAGGGAAAACAATCTGTGGTAAAAAACAAATAATTTGTCACGTGACCACGATCATCAACGACGTTGTGGAAACGTCAAATACCAGGCCATTGCACGGACGTCCCGTTTGGAAAGTAACCAGTCAACATCAGTGGAGAAGCAAATTTCTTCTTCATAACGTCAGGAAGCAACAGTCAAGTAAGCTTAGAGAATCTCCTGTTACACCTTGTACTCCATCCTTCCAGTATTCCATACATTTCCAGTCGATTCGAAATTAAGTATTTTAAAGACAAATTAAAAGGAACAAAATGGCTGCCCCTGCACAACTTAGATCGTTAATTAAAACTCGTGCAATTATCAAAGGGAATGTAACGCGGTTAATCGGGTACTTCAGCGAAAGCGCGGAGGTGGACATCGATGACATAGAAACGCGTAAAACAAAACTAGAGGAAAGTTATCAAGCCTTTTTGAAAACTCAGTTAGAAATAGAGATACTGGCCGAAGAAACACAGCTTGATTCAGATCAGGAATTGGAAAGGTCTCGATTTGAGGAGCACTATTTTAAATGCGCAAAGGTTATAAATCAACGGCTTCGCGCGCTGTCAGTTAATCAGACAACCTCTGAACCAGGTACTCCGTCTTCACATTCGGGTTCTACTAGGAATTCAAATATCACTATCAATCACGGCAACACGTTATTGCCTAAAATCGAAATCCGTCCGTTTGACGGCAATCCCATAGATTGGTACAGCTTCCATGACACGTTTCAGTCATTAGTACATAACGATGTTAATATTCCTGCAGTACAGAAGTTTTATTTGTTAAAAAATTCTCTGCGCGGTAGTGTAGCCACAATAATTGAGCCACTGACTGCATCAGAAGAAAATTACAAGGTAGCTTGGGAGTTACTTAAACAGCGTTGTGATAGGCCGCGTCAAATAATTCAGACACACATAAGAGCGATTCTAGAATTGCCAGAAATCTCCGCTGAATATACAAGCATTAAAGGAGACCGCATTAATGCATGTCAATGCCCTAAAGGCGCTAAAAGAACCCGTGGAAATGTGGAACTCCATCTTAGCATATATCATCGTACGTAAACTTGACAAAAAGACGCGGCGAGCGTGGGAACGCACCTTAGAAAACACGCGAATGCCGAAATTCACGGAATTAGTC
>NW_017105622.1:0-314 GCF_001263275.1 Habropoda laboriosa
AGCGATATATTATGAAATGAAATTAATCACTCAATAAGTATTAACATTAGATTGTTTCCTCGACATGGCCATGGTGGTCATCAATGACTGGAGTGCCTCAAATGTTAAGAATAATTAAAATAAAATAAATGCTGTCAACTAAAAATTTTGAACGTCATAGCTAGCTAGACATTATTTTCAATTGAAAAAAAAAATTTTAAAGCATAATACTATAATCCTATCCTTAAAATGTATTTTCTTGTGGCCACCTAACAGCAACCTGTAAATCTGGCGCGACAGTGAACGTGTTAATAAGTAAATGTTATTCAAATTAT
>NW_017105623.1:0-379 GCF_001263275.1 Habropoda laboriosa
GGTCACATTTAGCTGTAGGAATTATAATTAACATCGAAATATTTAATTATCTGTATTTTCCCCCAACATCGTTGTTCGAAAATTCGACGCCGACGTCAAGTATGCACAGCAGGATCAAAATCCATTTAGAGTACGAATATCGCCGCCGTATGTTATGTGAAAGTCGCGAAGAACTACTATCACCTAGCCGACGTTATATGTGTATATGCGCTTCGATTAACAGTAACACGGGAACCGATTGAGCTATTGAAAAATCAAACCACACCTTTGTATTCGGTATCAAAACAAGGTAAGGATTGGTTGGTCACATTAGTTGTAGGAATTGCTTTTAACGTCGAAATATTTATTTATCTGTATTTGCCGCTACCATCGTAGAGAG
>NW_017105624.1:0-470 GCF_001263275.1 Habropoda laboriosa
GATATGTGATATTCGAGTGTAATAACGGTTAATTTAATTTTTTGTGACAAAGGGGTAGCAATAAATGAAGTAACAGTCGTAGAAGCAGAGGTTGACATTGCAGTGTCTAATAACAATTAATTAATTGATGGCGTATGTTTTAATCGCTGGTATGCATGTCTGATTGAACCAAATAACAGTGGTTGTTATGAATCCCGTGCGCGTTGTTATAAAAAAAAAAACTAACCTGATGCCGGTCACTGGAACAAGAAACAGTGGTTGATATGTGATATTCGAGTGTAATAACGGTTAATTTAATTTTTTGTTGATAAAGAGGTAGCAATAAATAAAGTAACATTCGTGAATGCAGTGGTTGACATTGCAGTGGTTAATAACAATTAATTAGTTGATGGCGAATACTTTAATCGAAGGTATGCATGTCTAACGGAACGAATTAACAGTGGTTGTTATGAATCCCGTGCGCGTTGTTA
>NW_017105625.1:0-404 GCF_001263275.1 Habropoda laboriosa
ATCTCAAAAACAGCCTGTAGGTGCGATCGTGCCATAAACCTTTGCTGAATGAAACCTAACAGAAGTAACGACACTAATTTGCTTGAGATAACAAAATTTCAAAGTGAACGATATATGACCGATTACATTGTGTGAACGAGACTGGTTTCAGCTCGAACTCAGTATCGTTGCGCTCCCGATGTGTTAATCCCGGAAGGGCGAAATTCTAGTAGTTGGTGTGGTGATAGTGAATAAGAGTATTCTCTCCGTCAGAATATTTTTCAACTCAGTTATTTGTGGTGGTGCGTGGGTATATATTAGGTCGGTGTGATTGGTTGGACGTTGAAGATGGTGGAAAAGATGGTCTCGAAAAATGCGGAGGTGTGATTGGACATTAGGAAACTAGTGGAAGGAGAACGTGAGGG
>NW_017105626.1:0-417 GCF_001263275.1 Habropoda laboriosa
TGTAAAATGTGCGAAATATTCGACACAATCGGAATTATTCGAATAGTTCAACTATTCGGAGTTAAAATTCGAATTCTGCTGATATTTGATTATGTAAAATGTACGAAATATTCGACACAATCGGAATTATTCGAATAGTTCAACTATTCGATGTTGAAATTCGAATTCTGCTGATACTTGATTATTCAAAATGTACGAAATATTTGGGACAACTCGAAATTCAAACGCTTCCAATATTCGAAGTATCTGAATTATTCGAATTGTCTGAATAAAGAGTAGAATCTCAGTTCTAAATCGACCGCAGGTATTTTAACATTCTCGCTTATTCAAGCTTCATCAAACGTTCGAATTAAGATTCGAGGTGTTTCCATTAATGAGTAACCATAACTTAAAGAAACTGTAGGAATAAAATATGAC
>NW_017105627.1:0-535 GCF_001263275.1 Habropoda laboriosa
CAAAACTCAAACGGTACCGGTCTAACTGTTAAACGAAGCGAATATACACATGTAACACCGCACACGGTAATAGTAGTTCTTCGCGACCTTCGCATATCATACTGGGTCACGATTCACCTTATCTAAATGCCGTACGGTACTGCCAGGCATTCTGAACGCCGGCGACGAATTTTCGAACTACGATGTGGGGGAAAACACAAAAATTAAATATTTCGTCGTTAGAAATAAATTCAACACATAAAGGCTCCCAACGAAATCTTACCATTTTTTGGTACGGAATACAAATTTGTGGTTTGTTTTTTCTATAGCTCAAACAGTTCCCATGTTACCGTTAAACGAATCGAATATACAAATATAACGTCGGCTAGGTGATAGTAGTTCATCGCGATTTTCACGTAACGTACCGGTACGTTACTCGCACTCGAAATGCAGTACGATTCTGCTATGCATTTTGGACATCGGCGCCAAATTTTCTCTCTACGATGGTGGGGGCAAATACAGATATCTAAATATTTCGACTTTAAAAATAATTCCT
>NW_017105628.1:0-5836 GCF_001263275.1 Habropoda laboriosa
CGACGCCAATGTCCAGAATGCATAGCAGAAATGCACTCCATTTAAAGTATGAGTACCGTACCGATACGTTACGTGAAAATCGCGAGGAAATAATATCTCTAACCGTGACGTTATATGCGTATATTCGCTTCGTTTTACAGTAACGCCGGAATCGTTTGAGCTTTGAATAACCAAGCACACCTTTATATTCAGGGTCGAAAAATTGTAAGATTTATTGCATATATTTAGCCGAAGGTATTATTTTTAAAGCCGAAATTTTGAATTATCTGTATTTGCCCCCACCAGCGTAGTTCCAAAATTCGGCGCTGCGTCCAGAATGCATAGCGTAATCAAACACAATTAGAGTACGAATATCACCGCATTAAGTTATGTTAAGGTCGCGAAGAACTACGTTCGCCTATCCGACGATATAGGTGTATATACGCTTCGTTTAACAGTAACACGGCAACCGTGTGAGATATTAAAGAACCTTGCACACATTTGTATTCGGTATTAAAAAATGGTAACATTTCGTTGGTCACATTTAGTTTTAGTAATTATTTTTAATGTCGAAACATTTAGTTATCAGTATTTGCCCCCACCGTCGTAGAGAGAAATATCGACGCCGACGTCAAGTATGCATAGCAGGATCAAAATCCATTTAGAGTACGAATATCGCCGCCGTATGTTATGTGAAAGTCGCGAAGAACTACTATCACCTAGCCGACGTTATATGTGTATATTCGCTTCGATTAACAGTAACACGGGAACCGATTGAGCTATTGAAAAATCAAACCCCAGCTTTGTATTCGGTATCAAAAAAAGGTAAGGATTCGTTGGTCACATTAGTTTTAGGAATTGCTTCTAACGTCGAAATATTTATTTATCTGTATTTGCCGCTACCATCGTAGAGAGAAAATTCGACGCCAATGTCCAGAATGCATAGCAGAAATGCACTCCATTTAAAGTATGAGTACCGTACCGGTACGTTACGTGAAAATCGCGAAGAAATAATATCTCTAAGCGTGACGTTATATGTGTATATTCGCTTCGTTTTACAGTAACGCCGGAATCGTTTGAGCTTTGAATAACCAAGCACACCTTTATATTCAGGGTCGAAAAATTGTAAGATTTATTGCATATATTTAGCCGAAGGTATTATTTTTAAAGCCGAAATTTTGAATTATCTGTATTTGCCCCCACCATCGTAGTTCCAAAATTCGGCGCAGCGTCCAGAATGCATAGCGTAATCAAACACAATTAGAGTACGAATATAGTACAGGTTCGTTACGAGAAAGTCGCGAAGAATTACTCTATCCAAGCGTGACGTTATATGTGTATATTCGCATCGTTTAATAGAAACACGGAAACCGTCTGAGCTATTGAAAAAACAAACCACAACTTCGTATTCGGTAGCAAATAAAGGTAAGACTTCGTTGTGAACAGTTATTTGTAGGGAATATTTTAACGCGGAAATATTTAATTATATGTATTTGCCCCCACCATCGTATTTCGAAAATTCGTCACCGATGTCCAGAATATATAGCAGAAATGTACTCCATTTAGAGTACGAGTACCGTACCGGTACGTTACGTGAAAATCGCGATCAAATGATATCTCTAGCGTGACGTTATATGTTTATATTAGATTCGTTTAACTGTAACAGGTGAACCGTTTGAGCTATTGAAAAAACAAATCACAACTTTGTATTCGGTACCAAAAAAAGGTAAGGTTTCGTTGGTCACATTTATTTGTTGGAATTATATTTAAAGTTGAAATATTTAATTATCTGTATTCTCTCCCACCATCGAAGTTCGAAAATTCGATGCCGACGTCCAGAATGCACAGCAGAATCGTACTTCCTTTAGAGTACGAGTATAGTACAGGTACCTTACGTGATGGTCGCGAAGAATTACTATCATCTAGCCGACGGTATATTTGTATATTCGCTTCGTTTAACAGCAACACGGCAACCGTGTAAGATATTGAAAAAACAAACCGCTCCTTCGTCCATAACTTTGTATTCGGTACCATAAAAAGGTATGGGTTCGTTGGGAACATTTATCTGTAGGGAATATTTTTGAAGCCGAAATATTTAGCTATCTGTATTTGCCCCGGCCATCGTATTTCGAAAATTCGACGCCGCAGTCCAGAATGCATAGCAGAATCAAACACCATTTAGAGTACTAACATCGCCGCAGTAGGTTACGTGAAAATCGCGAAGAAATAATATCTCTAGCGTGATGTTATATGTTTATATTCGATTCGTTCAAGAGTAACACGGGAACCGTTTTAGCTACTGAAAAAACAATCCACACTTTTGTATTCGGTACCAAAAAAAGGTAAGGTTTCGTTGGTCACATTTTGCTTTAGGAATTACTTTTAACGTCGAAATATGTATTCATCTGTATTTTCCCCCACTTCGTAGTTCGAAAATTCGACGCTGGCCGCCAGAATGCACAGCAGAAATGTATTCCAATTAGAGTAGGAGTATCATACCGGTACGTTACGTGATAATCGCGAAGATATGCTATCTCCAAGCGTAACCTTATATGTGTAAATTCGCTTCGTTTCACTGTACAACGAGTGAAATTTTTGAGCTATTGAAAAAACAAACTACACCTTTGTATTCGGTACCAAAAAAAGGTAAGATTTCATTGGATACATTTAGCTGAAGGAATTATATTTAAAGTCGAAATATAGAATTATCTGTATTTTCCCCCACCATCGTTGTTCTTATATTCGTCGCCGTCATCCAGAATGCATAGCAGAATCGTAATCCATTTCGAGTACGAATAACGTACCGGTACGCCAAGTGAATATCGCGAATAAATACTATCTCCATGAGGGATGTTATATGGGTATATTAGCTTCCTTTAACAGTAACAGGGCAATCGTGTGAGATAATGAAATAACAAACCACAACTATGTATTCGGTACCAAAAAAAGGTAGGGTTTCGTTGGGAACATTTATTTGTTGGAATTATTTCTAACGACGAAATATTTAATTATTTGTGTTTTCCCCCACATCGTAGTTCGAAAATTCGATGCCGGCGTCCAGAATGCGTGGCAGAACCGTACGCCATTTAGAGAAAGTGAATCGTCCCAGTATGATATGCGAAGGTCGCGAAGAACTACTATAACCATGTGCGGCGTTACATGTGTATATTCGCTTCGTTTAACAGTAACAGGGCAACGTTTGAGCTGTTACGTACGCAGACTAGCCGACACGGCGGCGCCGAGACATCCGCCTAGAGCTCACCCCCTTGAGATAAAGTAAACGTACGCACTTCGGTCTCATGGGAAAATTAGGGCCTCCACCACCCAAAAAGTACAAATTTTGGAGTATATAAGGGCATGATTTTTGTGGCTCAGGGGCAGTCACAGTTCAGAGTCACCCTGAACGTTAAAGTAGCATAGTATCTGTATAGTCATCGTTCGACACGAGCAAGATCGGGCTCAATTCCCTTTCGAGCAACCCAGTATAATACTAAATTTGTAAGTGTCAACTAGACATACTTGTCTACGACGTCCCCGCGTACTCACCGTGTAAAGTCGAGAAGGAAGATACTTGCTCAGCCAAGAATCAGCCATTGTAATTCATTTTTAAACATTGTAATCTTATTGTAACCACAATTGAATATTATTAGAATATGGTTGTTGTAGAATTGCTTAGCCTTTATTCAATTAACCATCTCCTCGTAACATTATTAACGGAATTGCTAGACTCACAAAGGATATATCTTAACCGCTGGAGGTTTGTCCGACATTACGGTACGTACTGTCCTCACAATTACCAAACCTTGTCCATCCTTTGGAGAACGGCGTATATACAACGTACGCCGACGGTTCCAATACTGTCGGATTCGTTGCCAACAACGTATCACCCTCATACGGTGAACGTTTTGACCGATCCACAAACCCAAACAAGTTTTACGCTCCATGTGAGGACAAGACCGCGTAAACCCGTAACAGAGCTATTGAAAAAACAAAGCACACCTTTGTATTCGGTATCACAAAAAGGTAAGATTTCGTTGGTCACATATCGTTTCAGGAATTATTCTGAACGTCGAAATATTTAATTATCTGTATTTTCCTCAACATCGTAGTTTGTAACTTCGACGCCACTTCCAGAATGCATAGTAGAATCAAACACCATAAGAGTACGATTATCGCAGCAGTATGTTATGTGAAAGTCGCGAAGGACGACAATCGCCTAGCCGACGTTATATGTGTATATTCTCTTCTTTTAACGGGTACACGGGAATCGTTTGAGCTAATGAAAAAACAAACGACAACTTCCTATACGGTACCGAACGAAGGTAAGATTTCGTTGGATACACTCAGCTGAAGGAATTATTTTTAAAGTCGAAATATTAAATTATCTGTATTTTCCCCCACCATCGTAGTTCTAAAATTCGATGCCGTCGTCCAAAATGCATAGCAGAATCGTACGCCATTTAGAGTACAACAATTGCTACAGTATGTTATGCGAAGGTCGCCTGGATATACTATCGCCTAGCCGTCATTATAGGTGTAACTTCGCTTTGTTTAACAGTAACACCGGAAATGTTTGAGCTATTGAAAAAACAAACCACACCATTGAATTCGGTATCAAAAAAGGTAAGATTTCGTTGGTTACATTTAGTTTTAGCAATTATTTTTACGTCGAAATATTTAATTATCTGTATGTTCCCCCACATCATAGTTCGAAAAATCGACGCCGGCGTCCAATATGCACAGCAGAACCGTACGCCATTTAGAGGAAGAGAATCGTCACGGTATGATTTGCGAAGGTCGCGCAGAACTACTATGACCAAGTGCGACGTTATATGTGTATATACGCTTCGTTTAACAGTATCACGGGAACCGTTTGACCGCTGAATAACAAACCACAAATTTGTATTCGGTACCAAAAAAAGATAAGGTTTCGTTGGGAACATTTAGCTGAAGGAATTATATTCAATGTCGAAATATTTAATTATCTGTGTTTTCCCCCTACATCGTAGTTCGAAAATTCGATGCCGATTTCCAGAATGCATAGCAGAATAGAACTCCATGTAGAGTACGAGCATCGTACCGGTACGTTACGTGAAAATCGCGATGAACTACTATCACCTAGCCGACGTTATATTTGTATATTCGATTCGTTTAACAGAAACACGGGAACTGTTTGAGCTATTGAAAACACAAACCTCAGATTTGTATTCGGTACCAAAATAAGTTACGATTTCGTTGGTCTCATTTAGTTTTAGGAATTATTATTAACGTCGAAATATTTAATTATTTGTATTTTCCCCCACATCGTAGTTCGAAAATTCGGCGCCAAAATCCAGAATTCATAGCAGAATCAAACACCATTTGGAGTACGAATATCGCCGCAGTATGTTATGTGAAAGTCGCGAAGAACTACTATCGGCTAGCCGTCAGTATAGGTGAATATTCGTATCGTTTAACAGCATCACGGCAACCGTGGGAGATATAGCAGAAACAGACACACCTTTATATTCGCGATCAAAAAATTGTTAGATTTCGTTGTATTCACTTAGCTGAAGGAATTATATTTAATGTCGAAATATTTAATTATCTGTATTTTCCCCCACATCGTAGTTCGAAAATTCGGCGCCAAAGTCCAGAATACATAGCGGAATCCAACACCATTAGAGTACGTTTATCTCCGCAGTATGTTATATTAATGACGCGAAGAACTTCTATCGCCTAGCCGACGTTATATGTGTATATTCGCTTAGATTAACAGTAACACGGGAACCGATTGAGCTATTGGAAAACAAACCACAACATTGTATTCGGTATCAAAAAAAGGTAAGGATTCGTTGGTCATATTAGTTTTAGGAAT
>NW_017105629.1:0-900 GCF_001263275.1 Habropoda laboriosa
GCGTCCATAATGCATACCAGAACCGTACGCCATTTAGAGTAGGAGAATCGTCCCAGTATGATACGCGAAGGTCGCGAAGAACTACTAAATCCTTGTGCGGTGTTATTTGTGTTTATTCGCTTCGTTTAACAGTAACACGGCAACCGTGTGAGATATTGAAGAACCAAGAACACCTTTGTATTCGGTTTCAAAAAGAGGTAAGATTTCTTTGGGAATATTTATTTGTAGCGATTATTTTTAAAGTCGAAATATTTAGTTATCTGTATGTGCCCCCACCATCGTAGTTCGAAAATTGGATGCCGGAGTCAGAATGCATAGCAGAATCGTACTCCATTTCGAGTACGAGTAACGTACCGTTACGTGACGTGCAAATCGCAAAGATATACTATCTCCAAGCGCGAGGTATTAGGTGTATTTTCGCTTCGTTCAACATTAACACGGGAACTGTTTGAGATATTGAAATAACAAACCCAAACTTTGTATTCGGTACCAAAAATAAAGGTAAGATTTGGTTGGTCACATTTAGTTTTAGCAATTATTTTTACCACGAAATACTTAATTATTTGTATTTTCCCCCACAACGTAGTTCGAAAATTCGACTCAGGTGTCCAATATGCAGAGCAGATCCGTACGCCATTTAGAGGTCGTGAATCGTCCCAGCTCCATTTAGAGTATGAGTATCGTACCGTTACGTTACGTGCAAATCGCAAAGATATACAATCTCCAAGCGCGACGACATTGGTGTATATTCCCTTCGTTTAACAGTAACACGGCAACCGTGTGATATATTGATGAAACAAGGACACCTTTGTATTCGGTATCAAATAGAGGTAAGATTACGTTCGGAATATTTATTTGTAGGGATTATTTTTAAAGTCGAAATATTTAATTATCTGTGTT
>NW_017105630.1:0-687 GCF_001263275.1 Habropoda laboriosa
GTTAATAATAATTCCTAAAACTAAATGTGACCATCTAAATCTGACCTTTTCTTGATACCGAATGCAAAGGGGGGCTTTGTTTTTTTCAATTGCTCAAACGTTGCCCAGTTACTGTTAAACGAAGCGAATATTCACATGTAACGCCGCACATGTTTATAGTAGTTCTTAGCGACCTTCGCATATCAAACTGGGACGATTCACATTCTCTAAATGGCGTACGGCCCTCCACGCATTCTGGACGAGGCGTCTAATTTTCGAACTATGATGGTGGGGGAAAATATAGATAATTAAATATGTCGTCGTTAGATATCATTCCAACAAATAAATGATCCCCACGAAATCTTACCATTTTTTGGTACCGAATATGAAGGTGTGGTTTCTTTTTCAATAGCTAAGCGGTTCCCGTGTAACTGTTAAACTAAGCGAACGAATATTCACATGTTACGCCGCACATGGTTATAGTCGTTCTTAGCAACCTTCGCATACCATACTGGGACGATTCACCTTCTCTAATGGTTCTTCCATGCATTCTGGACGCCGGCGTCGAATTTTCGAACTACGATGTGGGGGAAAATACAGATAATTAAATGTTTAGTCGTTAGAAATAATTCCAACAAATAAATATTCCCTACGAAATTGTACCTTTTTTTTGGTACCGAATACAAAAGAGTGGTTTGTTTTTTCATT
>NW_017105631.1:0-628 GCF_001263275.1 Habropoda laboriosa
AGGTTTCGTTGGTCACATTTAGTTTTAGGAATTATTTTTAACGTCGTAGGATTTAATTATCTTGATTTTCACCCACCATCGTAGTCCGAAAATTCGTGTCCGAAGTATAGAATGCATAGCAGAATCAAACACGATTTAGAGTACGAATTTCGACGCTGTATGTTATGTGAAAGTCGCTAAGAATTACTATCGCCTAGCTGACGTTATAGGTGTATTTTCGCTTCGTTTAACTGTAACAGTGCAACCGTGTGATATATTGAAGAACCAAGCGCACCTTTATATTCGGGATTAAGAAATTGTAAGATTTCGTTTCATACATTTAGCTGAAGGTCATATATTTAAAGTCGGAATATTTAATTATCTGTATTTTCCCCCACACCGTAGTTCGAAAATTCGGCGCCGATGTCCAGAATGCATAGCAGAATCGTACTCCATTTAGAGTACGAGTATCGTACTGGTACGTTTCGTGAAAATCGACTAGAAATACTATCTCCAACCGAGACGTTATATGTGTATATTCGCTGCTTTTAACAGTATCACGGTAACCGTTTGAGCTATTGAAAAAAGAAACCACAAGTTTGTATTCGGTACCATAGAAAGGTAAGATTTGGTTGGTCGCATTTAGTTT
>NW_017105632.1:0-548 GCF_001263275.1 Habropoda laboriosa
ATAATTCCTAAAACTAAATGTGACCAACGAAATGTTACCATTTCTTGACACCGAATACAAAGGAGTGCTTTGTTTTTTCAATAGCTCATACGTTGCCCTGTTACTGTTAAACGAAGCGAATATCCAAATGTAACGTCGACTAGGTGATAGTAGTCCGTCGCGATCTTCACGCAACGTACTGGTACGATAATCGTACTCTAAATGGAGTACGATTCTGCTAGGCATTTTGGATATCGGCGTCAAATTCTCTCTCTACGATAGTGGGGGCAAATACAGCTAACTAAATATTTATTTAAAGATAATTCCTTCAGATAAATGTATACAATTAATCTTGCAATTTTTCGACCCCGAATATAAAGGTGTGCTTTGTTATTCATATCCGGTGTTACTGTTAAACGAAGCGAAAATACACATATAACGAAGCACATGGTTATAGTAGTTCTTCGCGACCTTCCCATATCATTCTGTGACAATTCTCGTCCTTCTAATGGCGTATGGTTCTGCTATGCATTCTGGACACCGGCGTCATATTTTCGAACTACGATGGG
>NW_017105633.1:0-685 GCF_001263275.1 Habropoda laboriosa
AGATTCCAGCATCACACTTCACTGGATAAAAACTTCACCACACCTTTTAAAAACATTCGTTGCAAATAGGGTTAGTGAAATTCAAACTGATACGGATCCCCAAAATTGGTTTCACGTTTCCACTACAGACAATCCTGCAGATTTCGTGTCAAGAGGACAAGTGCCTTCGCAATTTATTAAAAATAGTATGTGGTTGAATGGACCACACTGGTTAGCAGAAGACGATTCATGCTGGCCGATTAGCAATATAAACATAATGGAAGTACCAGAACAAAGACGAGTAATAGCTCTACCCACTCATTCAAGAGTAGATTTGTTCGAACGATATTCATCTATCGATACCTTAAATAGAGTAGTAGCATTCATTTTCCGTTTTTCCAACAATACACGAAGCCACAATAGTAAATTTACCGGTGCAATTACATTAGGAGAAATACAAAATGCACATTATCGAATTATTAGATTAGTACAACTAGAATTCTTTGCGGCAGAGATCAATAACTTAGAAAGCAATAAGCCAATTAGTAAAAAAAGCAAGATAATGAATTTAAATCCGTTCATAGGCAACAATGGCATCCTTAGGGTCGGCGGCAGGTTGAAGCACGCCCCGCTCAGGTATGACCAGAAACACCCAATCCTACTACCGCACAAACACCACATTACGGAACTCATTATAAGACAGGTT
>NW_017105634.1:0-787 GCF_001263275.1 Habropoda laboriosa
TATGATTTGTGGAGCCGTGAAATCTCGCAAAGGAAACCGACTGGTGTAGCGTTACACGCTTGACTGCGAGCGAGATGACATGGGCGCAGCAATGACGCAACCTAGGCGGTAGGACCATCTATACTGTCACTTGTAGAATCTAAACTTACTGACTCTTGTAGAGAATTTACTGTACTACGTAGGCACTGGAGGGAAATTTTTCGAGACATTCGGTATTTTACCTCGAGCACAGAGGATGGAGTAGATAACCATTTAACACGTTCTCTATCAGACCATTTTAAGCAAAACTTTTAAAACGACCCAAACACTTTCTTTTGTTTTGAGTTTTTTTTCCTCTTTAAATCACTTTTTTGTCATTTTGTATGACAATTTTTATCTTTATCAGTTTATTTAGCACGTTTTTAAAAGTGAGTGGCATCAGCCTAAGGGGCCATTCATTTGCTTCCTGGACCGTGTCACTCATGTATGAGTGGTACCGGCGTCGTTTCGCGGGAAAAACCTGGTAAGTACATATGAGCGACGCGCCTCTAAAGAAAAAATTGCTGTCACTCACATATGAGTGCCGCAGTACATCGCAAAAAAACACTGTCACTCATATGTATATGAGCGACGTGGCAGAGAACTAAGGAGGGATATACATACACCTGGACAAGCCTAAAAACTGACATTCCTTTAGAATTTTTTGCTAAGAAAGTGTAAGTATTATTGTATTGGTAATTATTTTATTAATTCAATCTTGTCTTTGGCTGTAATGTTTAATTTTTTTTTGTAAAAATATTAATAATAT
>NW_017105635.1:0-410 GCF_001263275.1 Habropoda laboriosa
TTAACGTAGAAATATGTAATTATCTGTATTTTCCCCCACATCGTAGTTCGAAAATTCGACGCCAGCGTCCAGAATGCATAGCGGAATCGTACTCCATTTCGAGTACAAGTATCGTACCGGTACGCTACGTGAATATCGCGGAGAAATACTATCTCCATGAGGAAAGTTATATGTGTATATTAGCTTCGTTTAACAGTAACACGGCAAACGTGTGAGATATTGAAGAACATAGCACGCATTTGCATTCGGTATTAAAAAATGGTAACATTTCGTTGGTTACATTTAGTTTTAGGAGTTATTTTTAAAGTCGAAATATTTACTTTCTGTATTGGCCCCCACCAGCGTAGTTCGAAAATTCGGCGCCGATGTCCAGAATGCATAGCGGAATCGTACTCCATTTCGAGTACGAG
>NW_017105636.1:0-344 GCF_001263275.1 Habropoda laboriosa
TTGGACGCCGGAGTCCAGAATGCATAGCAGAATCGTACTCCATTTCGAGTACGAGTACCGTACAGGTACGTTACGAGAAAATCGCGAAGAAATAATATCTCTAAGCCTGACGTTTTATGTGTATATTCGCTTCATTTAACAGTAACACGGGAACCGTTTGAGCTATTAAAAAACACACCACACCTATGTATTCGATTCCAAAAAAAAGGTAAAATTTCGTTGCGATCATTTATTTGTTGGAATTATTAACGTCGAAATATATAATTATCTGTATTCTCATTCCACATCGTTGTTCCAAAATTAGACGGCGGATTCCAGAATGCATAGCAGAATCATACTTCATT
>NW_017105637.1:0-671 GCF_001263275.1 Habropoda laboriosa
GCGTCGAATTTCCGAACTACGATGGAAGGGGAAAATACAGATAATTAAATATTTCGACGTAAATATAATTGCTAAAACTAAATGTGACTAATGAAATCTTACCTTTCTTTGGTACCGAATACAAAGTTTGGGTTTGTTACTTCAATAGCTCACACGGTTGCCGTGTTACTGTTAAACGATGCGAATATACACATATAACGTCGCACATGGTTATAGTAGTTCTGCGAGACCTTCGCATATCACACCGTGACGATTCTCTTCCTCTAAATGGCGTACGGTTCCGCTATGCATTCTGGACGTGGCGTCAAATTTTCGAACCACGATGTCGCAGGAAAATACCGATAAATAAATATTTCGACGGTAAAAATAATTCCTAAAACTAAATGTGACCAGCGAAATATTAACTTCTTTTGGTACCGAATACAAATTTGTGGTTTGTTTTTTCAATAGCACAAACGGTTCCAGTGTTACTGTTAAACGAAGCGAATATACACATATAACGTCCCTCATGGAGATAGTATTTTTGCGCGATATTCACGTTGCGTACCGGTACGATACTCGTACTCGAAATGGAGAACATTTCTGCTTTGCATTCTGAACAGCGGCGACGAATTTTCGAACTACGATGTTGGGGAAAATATAGCTAATTAAATATTTCGACTTTAAATATA
>NW_017105638.1:0-987 GCF_001263275.1 Habropoda laboriosa
TCGGTACCAAAAAAAGGTTAGGTTTCGTTGGTCACATTTAGTTTTAGGAATTATTTTTAACGTAGAAATAAGTAATTATCTGTATTTGCCCCCACCATTGTAGTTCGAAAATTCTGCGCCAATGTCCAGAATGCATAGCAGAATCGTATAACATTTCGAGTACGAGTATTTTACAGATACGTTACGTGAATATCGCGAGGAAATTCTATCTCCATGAGGGACGTTATATGGGTATATTCGCTTCGTTTAACAGTAACACGGCAGCCGTGTGAGATATTGAGATAACAAACCACAACTTTGTATTCGGTACCAAAAAAGGGTAAGGTTTCGTCGGGAACATTTATTTATACATTTAGCTGTAGGAATTATTTTTAAGTCGAAATATTTAAGAATCTGTATTTCCGCCCACATCGTTTTTCGGAAATTCGACGCCGCCGTCCAGAATGGAAAGCAGACCCGTACGCCATTTAGAGGACGCGAATCGTCGGAGAACGGCGTATATACCACGTACGCCGATGGTTCCAATACTGTCGGATTCGTTGTCAACAACGTATCACCCTCATACGGTGAACGTTTTGACCGAACCACAATATATTTGAATATTCGCTTCGTTTAACAGCAACACGGTAACCGTGTAAGATATTGAAGAACCAAGCACACCTTTATAATCGGGGTCAAAAAATTAGAAGAATTCGTTGTATACATTTAGCTGAAGGAACTATTTTTAAAGCCGAAATATTTAATTATCTGTATTTGACCCCACAATCGTCGTTCGAAAATTCGGCGGTGATGTCCTGAATGCATAGCAGAATCGTACTCCATTTAGAGTACGGGTATCGTACCGGTACGTTTCGTGAAAATCGCCAAGAAATACGATCTCCAAGCGAGACGTTAGATGTGTATATTCGCTGTTTTTAACTGTATCACGGGAACCGTTTGAGCTATTGAAAAAACAAACCACAACTTTGTATTCAGTACCAAAAAAAG
>NW_017105639.1:0-1701 GCF_001263275.1 Habropoda laboriosa
TATTTCGTCGTTACAAATAATTCCAATAAATAAATGTTCAAAACGAATTCTTACCTTTTTTTGCTACCGAATACAAAGGTGTGCTTTGTTTTTTCAATAGCTCAGACGTGTCCCTGTTA
The DNA here is from genome assembly GCF_001263275.1 of Habropoda laboriosa. Classification (NCBI taxonomy): domain Eukaryota; kingdom Metazoa; phylum Arthropoda; class Insecta; order Hymenoptera; family Apidae; genus Habropoda; species Habropoda laboriosa. The sequence goes on from NW_017105639.1 coordinate 120, forward strand.
CTGTTAAACGAAGCGAATGTACACATATAACGTCGCACATAGTTATAGTATTTCTGCGCGACCTTCGCAAATCATAACCCAACCAAATCCGAACTTTTTTTGGTACCGAATACGAAGTAGTGGTTTGTTTTAGCAATAGCTCAAACGATTCCGGTGATACTGTTAAACGATGCGAATATACACATATAATGTCGCACATGGTTATAGTAGTCCTTCGCGACCTTCGCATATCATACTGGGACGATTCGCGTCTTCTAAATGGCGTACGGTTCTGCTATGCATATTGGACGCTCGGCGTCGAATTTCGAACTAAGATGTGGGGGAAAATACAAATGATTAAATATTTCGTCGTTAGAAAAGATTCCAATAAATAAAAGTTCCCAACAAAACCTACCATTTTTTGGTACTCAATACAAAAGTATGGTTTCTTTTTCAAAGGCTCAAACGGTTACCGTCTTACTGTTAAATGGAGCGAATATACACATATAAAGTCGCACATGGTTGTAGTAGTACTTTTCACGTAACAAACTGCGGCGATATTCGTACTCTAAATGGTGTTTGATTCTGCTGTGCTTTCAGGACGTCGGCGTCGAATTTTTGAACTACGATGTGGGGGAAAACACAAATAATTAAATATTTCGAGGTTAGAAATAATTCTTTCAGCTAAATGTGTCCAAAGAAATCATACCTTTTTTTGGTACCGAATACAAAGGTGTGGTCTGTTTTTTCAATAGCTCACACGGTTCCCGTGTTACTGTAAAACGAAGCGAATATACAAATATAACGTCGGCTAGGAGAAAGTAGGTCTTCGCGACTTTCACGTAACGTACCGGGATGATACTCGTACTCTAAATGGAGTACGATTATGCTATGCATTTTAGACATCGGCGTGGAATTTTAGAACTACAATGGTGGGGGCAAATACAGATAATTAATGATAACGACTTTAAATATAATCCCTTCAGCTAAATGTATCCAACGAAACCTTCGAATTTTATGGCCTCGAATATAAATGTCTGCTTGTTTCTTCAATGTCTCACACGGCTCCCTTGTTACTGTTAAGCGAAGCGAATATACACATATAACGTCGCACATGGTTATAGTATTTCTTCGCAACCTTCGCATATCATGCTGGGACGATTCACCTTCTCTAAATGGCGTACGGTTCTTCCATGCTTTCTGGACGACGGCGTCGAAATTTCTCTCCACGATGGTAGTGGCAAATACAAATAACTAAATATTTCGACTTTAAAAATATTCCCTACAAATAATTGTTCCCAAATAAATCTTGCCATCTTTTGGTTCCGAATACGATGGGGTGGATTGTTTCTTCAATAGCTCAAACGGTTTCCGTATTACTGCTAAGCGATGCGAATATACACATATTACGTCCCTCATGGACGTAGTATTTCATCGCGATATTCACGTAACGTACCGGTACGATACTCCTACTCTAAATGGAGTACATTTCTGTAATGCATTCTGGACATTGGATTCGAATATTCGGGCTACGATGTGTGGGAAAATACAGATGATTAAATATTTCGAGTTTAAATATAATTCCTTCGGCTAAATGTAACCA
>NW_017105640.1:0-322 GCF_001263275.1 Habropoda laboriosa
GCGAATATGCACCTATAACGTCGGCTAGGCGATATTAGTCCTTCGCGAATTTAACATAAGCTATTGCGGCGATATTCGTACTCTAAATGGGGTTTGATTCGGCTATGTATTCTGGACTCCTGCGTCGAATTTTCGAACTACGATGTGGGGGGAAACACAAATAATACAATATTTCATCGTTAGAAATATTTCCAACAAATACATGTTCCCAACGAAATCTTACCTTGTTTTGGTACCGAAAACGAAGGTGTGGTTTGTCTTTTCAAGAGCTAAAACGGTTCCCGAGTTACTGTTAAACGAAGGGAGTATACACCTATAACAT
>NW_017105641.1:0-635 GCF_001263275.1 Habropoda laboriosa
CCACCCTCACGCACACTAACATTTTCACGCACACTCATATCACGCGCATGCACACCATCACGCACAACACGGTTATCACGCACGCCCATACTTCGCTTCGCCACATCTGCATAACATTCAGACACATTCACTCTCTTCACATTTTCACGCTCCTGCAGTTGCCTCTCTTGCAATCTGCCCTCCAACCTTTCATTCTTCATGATCACTCTCATTACACACTCTTCATACTCGGACATAAGTCCGAGTATGCCCTCACACGCAGCTTTAGATATGCGGTTGCTCTCCGCCAGAACAAACCGCCTCAATTTGTCACTCACACATTTCACTCGCGTCAACTCTTCCTGCTCACATTCATCATTCATACCATCATCATTCACACGGCGTTTTTTCCCACGCTTTTCACCTTCATCGCTCAATCCACTCACAGCACTTTTCACACTTCCCACACTACACACCGATCTTGCACTCATTCTATCCAGACTCACGCTCACTCTTTCACTCACACACGCACGCTCACAACTTTCATTCCTTATACGAACATTCTCACTTGTGACTTCGGAGGAGGGTGAAACCTCCATCACCTCGGTCACCGGCGCCCCCTTCTTTTCTAGCTCGCGCCGCGCGCGTTCCCCCGA
>NW_017105642.1:0-374 GCF_001263275.1 Habropoda laboriosa
GCCCCCACCATCGTAGTTCGAAAATTCGGCGCCGAAGTCCAGAATCCATAGCAGAATCATAATTCATTTAGAGTACGAGTATCGTAAGGTACGTTGCGTGAAAATCGGGAAGAAATGCTATCTCCATGCGGGACGTTATATGTGTATATACGCTTCGTTTAACAGTAACACCGGAACCGTTTGTGATATAGAAGAACCAAGCACACATTTATATTCGTGACCAAAAAACGGTCAGATTTCGTTGGGAACAAATATTTGTAGGGAATATTATAAACGTCGAAATAATAAATTATCTGTATTTTCCCCCACCATCGTATTTCGAAAATTCGGCGCCGAAGTCCCGATTGCATAGCAGGATCATTCTCCATTTAGAG
>NW_017105643.1:0-688 GCF_001263275.1 Habropoda laboriosa
ATGTTTCGCCACGGAAATCGTGTTTTAACTAATATAAACTGTAATACTGCTGTTTTCCCGCTACAAAGACGTTTTGCAGTAGTGCAAAATGACGGTCTCCTCTTTATTTTGCATGTTCCGCCAAGTAAAACGTCTTTTAACGAATATCAACTGAAATACTGCTGTTTTCACGCTACAAAGACATTTTGCAGTCCTGCAAAATCACCGTATCCTCTTTATTTTCCATGTTTCGCCACGGAAATAGTGTTTTAACTAATATAAACCGTAATACTGCTGTTTACTCCCTACAAAGACGCTATGCAGTACTGCAAACGACTGTTTTCTTTTTATTTTGCATGCTTCGCCACGTACATCATGTTTTAACGAATATAAATTATAATACGGCTGTTTTCCCGCGACAACCCGCGTTTTGCAGTACTACTAACGACTGTTTTCTTCTTGTTTTCCATGTTTCGCCACGGAAATCGTGTTTTAACTAATATAAACTGTAATACTGCTGTTTTCTCGCTACAAAGACGTTTTGCAGTAGGGCAAAATGACGGTCTCCTCTTTATTCGGCATGTATCGCCACGTAAAACGTGTTTTAACAAATATAAACTGAAATACTGCTGTTTTCTCGATACAAAGACATTTTGCAGTACTGCAAAATCACTGTATCCTCTTTATTTTCCACGTTTCCCCACGGAAA
>NW_017105644.1:0-959 GCF_001263275.1 Habropoda laboriosa
AAATATAAAGGTGTGCATGGTTCTTCAATATCTCACACGGTTGCCGTGCTACTGTTAAACGAATGGAATATGCACCTACAACATCGACTAGGCGATAGTAGTTCCTCGCGACTTTCATATAACTAACTGCTGAGTTATTCGTTCTCTAATGGTGTTTATTCTGCCATGCATTCTGGACGTCGGCGACGAATTTTCGAACTACGATGGTGGGGGAACATACAGATAATTAAATATTTCGTCGTTAGGAATAATTCCAACAAATTAATGTACCCAACGAAATCCTACCTTTTTTTGTTACCGTATACAATGGTGTGGTTTGTTATTTCTTTCTCTCAAACGGTTCCGGTGTTACTGTCAAACGAAACGAATATACACATAAAACGTCGCGCTTGGAGATAGCATTTCTAGGCGATTTTCACGTAACGTACCGGTACGATACTCGTACTCTAAGTGGTGTCCATTTCTGCAGTGCATTCTGGACATCGGTGTCGACTTTTCGAAATAAGATGGTGGGCGCAAATACATATAATTAAATATTTCGACGTTAAAAATTATTCCTAAAACTAATTGTACCCAACGAAATCTGGCCTTTTTGTGGTACCGAATACAAAGGTGTGGTTTGTTTTTTCAATTACACAAACGGTTCCCGTGTTAAAGTTAATGGAAGCGAATATTCACCTATAACGTCGGTTAGGCGAAAGTAGTTCTTCGCGATATTAAGATAACATAATGCGGCGATATTCGTACTCTAATGGTGTTTGATTCCGATATGCATTCGGGACGTCGGCTTCGAATTCTCCCTCTACGATGGTGGGGGCAAATACAGATCACTAAATATTTTGACTTTAAAAATAATTCCTAAAGCTAAATGTTACTCTAGAAATCTTACCATTTTTTAATAACAAATACAAATGTGTGCATGGATTCACAATATCTCAAATGGCGGCCGTGTTACTGTT
>NW_017105644.1:2227-3046 GCF_001263275.1 Habropoda laboriosa
AAATACAGATAATTAAATATTTCGACGATAAAAGTAATTCCTAAAACTAAATGTGACCAACGAAATCTTACCTTTTCTTTTGGTACGGAATACAAAGTTTGGGTTTGTTATTGCAATAGCTCACACGGTTGCCGTGTTACCGTTAAACGAAGCGAATATACACCTATTACGTCGCGCTTGGAGATAGTATTTCCTCGCGATTTGCACGTAACGTACCGGTACGATTTGCGCTCTCGAAATGTAGTATGATTCTGCTATGCATTCTGGACTTCGGCGCCGAATTTTCGTTCTACGATGGTGGGGAAAAATACAGATAATTAATTATTTCGACTTTAAAAATATTCCCTACCAATAAATGTTCACAACGAAATCTTACCTTTTTGTGATTCCGAAAACAAAGGTGTGGTATGTCTTTTCAATAGCTCAAACGGTTCCCGTGTTACTGTTAATCGAAGAGTATGTACACATATAACGTCGCGCTTGGAGGTAGTATTTCTTCGCCATTTTCACGTATCCTACCGGTACGATACTCGCACACTAAATGGAGTACGATTCTGCTGTGCATTCTGGAGGTCGGCGTCGAATTTTCGAACTACGATGGTGGGGGAAAATACAGATAACTAAATATTTCGACTTTAAAAATAATCGCTACAAATAAATATTCCCAACCAAACCTTACCTCTTTTTGATACCGATCAAATACAAAGATGTCGATTGTTTTTCCAATAGCTCAAACCGTTTCTGTGTTACTGTTATACGAAGCGAATACACACATATAACGTCACGATTATAGATGGTATTTCTTCGCGACTTTCGCGT
>NW_017105645.1:0-1226 GCF_001263275.1 Habropoda laboriosa
ACAACGATATAGGTTTATTATAACTAGTTTAACGAGATATGTACAATACTGATGTCTGTGTCGTATGTATATCGAAAGGTATGATGTGTTACGAAAATAAGACTAATATTTGAGTGTCTGTGCGTGTCAATTTATAAATTCTGTGTGTGTTCTGATTTGCTGTCTAAATGTGTAGTGGAGGTGGTCGAGATGTGTCCATTGGTGTTCCAATATTCTGGGGGTAGCTGAGGTGTCGAGAAGGTAGGGAGATTGTTGCTAAAAAATGTTTGTTATATTGCAGGGAATCCCTACTGTTTCCTGGTCGGTCGCTAAGTTGGCCGCTTCTGGTAGCCAGATGGGAGGGTTTTGGTAATTGTGCTGTTGGAAATTAAATTTGCAGGCCGTGTCGACTAATCCCTCGCCTTGCCTGCCTTGAAGTGTTTTATGACCGAACAGCCAGACATGGTCTGGAATGTTCCACCGATGTTCAGCCTTTGCACTTCGCATATCATTTTTAGCTCGCGCTTCAACAATTGTACTTCGCTCTCCGCAAGTTCCTTTTCCCTCAATAGAATATCCATCCCGCGGCTGTCGCCTGCTTCACTTGTCGATGGACCCTGCGCGTTTGGGGTGCTTGCACTGGATGTCGTGCCCACACCCGAGTCTTCGCTCGTAGCGGGTCTATCTGCATTATCCGCCTGCTCGTGCATCCATGTTCTCGTTGGGTCATCCATCATAAGCCTACTGATTAATTCTTGCTTTAGTCCAATAGTGCTCGAACCTCTCGCCTTTAAAATATCTTTCATCTGCACCACAGTAAAGTCACTTGGATTCTTACTCATTGCATATCACAGCACGTAAATTTGAGTTCGCAACACCATAAACACAAGTTCTTTCTACACAATTTTTATTGTCCACTCTTCATTTACACGGTTAACTCACGTTGCTCACTCAATCGCGGACGAGCCCCCATTTTTGTGGTATGGGGATTGGGAGTGGTGTCGAGCCAGCGTATAAGTAAAGCACTATATTCTATTTATTTCTCCGGTAATGTTAAAGTCGCCACACCATTCTTCACGCTGCTTGCTTCTTCTCCACCTCGCTTGTTTTTTGTCCCACACCCAACCGTTTCCACGACGACCAGCGAGGAGAGGGTAACTCTCCTTGCTGATCGTTCATCAGATGTCGATCGTTCATTTGCTACGCACGCACGCACGCACGCACGCACGCACGCACGCACATATGTA
>NW_017105646.1:0-319 GCF_001263275.1 Habropoda laboriosa
GTCGAATTTTCGAACTACGATGTGGTTGAAAATACAAGTAATTAAATATTTCGTCGTTAGAAACAATTCCAATAAATAAAAGTTCACAACGAAATCTTACCTCCTTTTGTACCGAATACAAAAGTGTGGTTTGTTTTTTCAATAGCACAAACAGTTCCCGTGTTACTGTTAAACTATGGGAATATACACATAAAACGTCTCGCTTGGAGATAGTATATCTTCGCGATTTTCACGTAACGCACCAGTACGATACTACTACTCTAAATGGAGTACATTGCTGCTGTGCATTCTGGATATCTGCGTCGAATATTCTCTCTAT
>NW_017105647.1:0-659 GCF_001263275.1 Habropoda laboriosa
TATATTTAAATTCGAAATATTTAGTTGTCTGATTTCGTTTACGTGTATCAACGGAAACGTTTGTACTTTGAATAAGAAAGCATACCTTTGTTTTCGGTACCAAAAACAGATAAGATTTCTTTGGTCACATTTAGTTTTAGCAATTATTTTTACGTCGAAATATTTAATTATCTGTATGATCCCCCACATCATAGTTCGAAAATTCGACGCCGGCGTCCAATATGCATAGCAGAACCATACGCCATTTAGAGGAAGAGAATCGTCACGGTATGGTTTGCGAAGGTCGCTCAGAACTACTATAACCATGTCCGACGTTATATGTGTATATTCGCTTCGTTTAACAGTAACACGGGAACCCTTTGAGCTATTGAAAGAACAAACCACACCTTTGTATTCGGTACCAAAAAAAGGGAAGATTTCGTTGAGAACATTTATTTGTTGGAATTATTTCTAACGACGAAATATTTAATTATTTGCGTTTTCCCCCACAACGTAGTTCGAAAATGCGACTCCGGTGTCCAGAATGCATAGAGGAAATGAACTCCATTTAGAGTACGAGTACCGTACCGGTACGTTACGTGAAAATCGCGAAGAAGTAATATCTCTAGCGTGACGGTATATCTTTATATTCGATTCTTTTAACTGTAACACGTGAACCG
>NW_017105648.1:0-1008 GCF_001263275.1 Habropoda laboriosa
CGTAACGTACCGGTACGATGCTCGTACACTAAATGGAGTACGATTTTGCTATGCATTCTCGACATCGGCGTCGAATTTTCGAACTCCGATGGTGGGGGAAAATACAGATAACTAAATATTTCGACTTTAAAAATAATTCCTAATACTAAATGTGACCAACTAAATGTTATCATTTTTTAATACCGAATGCAAATGTGTGCTAGGTCCTTCAATATCTCACACGGTTGCCGTGTTAATGTTAAACGAAGGGAATATACACCTATAACGTTGGCTTTATAGTAGTCCTTCGGGACCTTCGCATATCATACTGGGACGATTCGCGTCCTCTAATTGGTTTTCGATTCTGGTATGCATTCTGGACATCGGCGTCTAATTTTCGAATTACGATGGTGGGCGAAAATACAGATAACTATATATTTCGACGTTAAAAATAGTTTCTATAGCTAAAAGTGACCAACGAAATCTTACCTCTTTTTCTACCGAAAACTATGTTGTGATTGGTTCTTCAATATCACTCACGGTTGCCGTGTTACTGCTAAACGAAGGGTATATACACGTATTACGTCGGCTAGGCGATAGTAGTTCTTCGAGAATTTCACATAACATACTGCGGCAATTGTCGTACTCTAAATGGCGTACGATTCTGCTATGCATTCTGGAGGACGGCGTCGAATTTTCTCCCTACGATGGTGGGGCAAATACTGAGCACTAAATATATCGACTTTAAAAATATTCCATACAAATAATTGTTCCTAACGAAAGCTTACCTTTTTCTTGTACCGAATACGAAGGTGTGGTTTTTTTTTTTCAATATCTCAAATGTTTTGCCGTGTAACTGTTAAACTGTTACGTACGCAGACTAGCCGACACGGCGGCGCCGAGACATCCGCCTAGAGCTCACCCCTTGAGATAAAGTAAAGGAACGCGCTTCGGTCTCATGGGAACATTAGGGCCCCCACCACCCAAAAAATACAAATTTTGGAGTATATAAGGGCACGATTTTCGGGG
>NW_017105649.1:0-1707 GCF_001263275.1 Habropoda laboriosa
AATCAAATTTGGCTTTTTATAAAGACTCTTAATAAAGTTTTTTGTATGAATCCTTTTATTTTATCAGGGTGGATTGGAAAGTTCACGGACTAAGTATGAAGGATTGGAGCTAAGTGCTTGTAATTTTTACCCAATAATATGTAATTAATTGTGTACTAATGTATACAGTTTGGTGTCTCTGTCGTCATTTTTCTCCTTTTTAGAGCTAGTGAAGTAGAGGTATTTGCAATAGATGGAGTAGAGATGGACAAAATTAGAAAACGAACAGCGATCCAGTACCTGAAGATAAAGGACCTCGCATCAAAGATCATTCAAGGACCTTGCAAAAATTGTTCCAAATCCTTGGGAAAATCATTCAAGGTCCTCGCGGTGATGTCCTTTGTCACCAGGTACTGGATCATTCCTCGCTTCTATTCGTCTCTCCTCCGTCGCTGTAAACACCCCTATTTCACCAGCTGTAAAAGAGAACAAAAAACTGACAGAGCCACGAAACTTCGTACGTCGGTACACAAATGATCACAGATTACACCGTGAAAATTGCAAGCACCCAGAAGCAGTTCTTCCCAGTTAGGCCGCGAACTTTTCAAAAAATTGCAATTTGTGGAAATAGCGAAGAAAATTGTAAAGGTCACGTTCAACAACTGTTTTATCTGAGCCCGTAATGAAAATTTAAAAAATACGTTTTGTAGATTTATGCCAATTATACGAATACTGAAAATTTTATCGAAATCGGTCAATGGTACTATGAGCTACAAATCGTTAAAGATTGTGAAAATCGCACTATTTCATGTCGTTCGGCCTATAACTGTAATAAATCTGAAGATTCCTACATCTTTCGATGCCTTGTTTCTCCATCTACCGATTTCGATGAAATTTTCAGCATGTGTATAATTGTGTGCTGAGTCACTGTATATGGATTCAATATGTTCCCTTGTTAGAACACCCTGTAACCAATTAACGAGTTAACCATCGACTTCACGTGAAAAACGTAGAAAAAATATCGTCAAAAAGCGATCTAATCGTTCGAATCAGAAAGAAAAACTAGGGAAGAAAATCGGGAGGTTGCGACAAGTAATAACATTAAGCAGTGCGTAATTACGTGCCATGTTCGATGATCTCGGACAAAAGAGAGCTGTACCGTCGCCAAAGAATATGATAAACGATTCATTTCGAATAGGAAAAGTAATCGAGAGTCAGAACACATCCGCGCCAGTCAAGAGTGAACAAATAACCAAGCATCGGAGATACCGCGTGCAACTCTCTATTTCTTTCTCTCTCGCGGGTATCGCGAATTGGATGGCAGAATTAGGTCGATCGGCACAAAGGTACGTGCAAATATATTTTTTCGCCATCGGTTTCCAATACCAGTACGAATCGGCTTAACGCTACGACAACCACCTTTTCAGCGACCGTATGATTATCATGCCACTGCCACCACCCACCCCCTATACGAATGGATTTTCTATTTCTTTGTGCTTGCTCTTTGGATTGTACGCCACCATACAGAAATAAGTAAACCAGGGGACAACGTGTAGACTCCTTGCGAACATAAAATTGGGTCTGAACGCCTAGAACTATTGAGACATGCGGGACAATCATTTTCTATCGTACGCTCGAACAATTTTCACTCCAAGTACAGTGTCCTGGTAGTTTAACGTCCGATACCTAGCTTTCGCCGTAAAATCAGACGGCCCCCAATGGCGGAGG
>NW_017105650.1:0-2704 GCF_001263275.1 Habropoda laboriosa
CTTCGTTTAACAGTAAGACCAGAACCGTGTGAGCTTTGAATAACAAAGCACACCTATGTATTCTGCATCTAAAAATGTTAAGATATCTTTGGTCACATTTAGTTTTAGGTATTAGTATTAACGTCGAAATATTTAATTATCTGTGCTTACCCCCACCTTCGTAGTTCGAAAATTCGGCGCCGATGTCCAGAATGCATAGGGGAATCAAACACCATTAGAGTACGAATATCGCCGCATTATGTTATGTTAATGTCGCGAAGAACTACAATCGCCTAACCGACGTTTTAGGTGTATATTCACTTTGTTTAACAGTAACACGGCAACCGTGAGAGATATTGAAGAACCAAGCACACCTTTATATTCGGAATAAAAAAATTGTATGATTTCGTTGGATACATTTAGCTGAAGGAATTATATTTGAAGTCGAAATATTTAATAATCTGAATTTGCCCCCACCATCTGTGAGAGAAAATTCGACGCCGATGTCCAAGAATGCATAACAGAAATGTACTCCATTTATTGTACGAGTACCGTACCGGAACGTTGAATGAAAATGGCGAAGAAATAATATCTCTCGCGTGACGTTGTATGTGTATATTCGATTCGTTAAACTGTAACACGTGAACCGTTTGAGCTATTGGAATAACAAACAACAACTTTGTATTCGGTACCAAAAAAAGATAAGGTTTCGTTGGTCACATTTAGTTTTTGGAACAATATTTAACGTCGAAATATTTAATTAACTGTATTTTCACCAAACATCGTATTTCGAAAATTCGACGCCGATGTCCAGTATGTATAGCAGAAATGTACTGCATTTAGAGTACGAGTACCGTACCGGTATGTTACGTGAAAATCGCGAAGAAATAATATCTCTAAGCGTGACGATATGTGTGTATATTCGCTTCGTTTAACACTAACACGGCAACTGTTAATGCTCGTGGTTGTGGCGATAAACTTTCGAGCTTTGTGGATGTTTGCACGATGCTGTGCCGTCTAGATCCTGGTTCGAAGGACCACCCAAATGATTGGGACTTGTAAAAAATTGATCTATGTCTGACGCGTGATGTGAGCTGGTTCCACCTTGCTTCTCCGTGTTCGTGGTGGTTGAACGACTGTTACACGACTCCTCGTCCACGTCGCGTCTCCGACGACCGTGAGAGGGATTTTTGTTGGGACATGCTGATTGGTTAATGGTTGACGATTGCATTTGCCAATCAGCGTGTCTAATATCGTCTTTGCCGCCCTTCCAGTGCGCCCTTAGCGCGCTGTCACCTTGGAAGGGTGGGAGACGGTCGCGAGGGGTGGGCGGAAGGTCCCAAAAATCTGGAATTTCCTCCGGGTGACTAATCGGCAAGCGGACCGTTACATACAGTTGTGCCGTTCGGAAATTCGTGGTTTATGGTATGTTCGTAGGCTATTGAGCGCGAGGGACACAAATTACTAAAAATCTAGCAAAGCAATTCTAGAGACCCTCGCAGGATGTATTTAGACCCGTGCAAGCAATAAACGAAAATCCTGAACTCAAAAATAACCGTTCCCGGTCGATCGTGCCATAAACCGTTTTCTACAGAAAACCTAACAGCAACGGTGTGAGATATTGAAGAACCAAGCACACCTTTATATTCGGGATCAAAAATTTTAGATTTCCTTGGTTACATTTAACTGAAGGAATTATATTTAAAGTCCAAATATTCATTAATGAGTATTTCCAACACATCGTAGCACGAAAATTACACTCCATAGTCCAGAATGCATTCCAGAAATGTTCTCCATTTAGAGTACGAGTACCGCAAAGGTACGTTGCGTGAAAATCGCGAAGAAATACCATCTCCAAGCCCGACGTTATATGTGTATATTCGCTTCGTTTAACAGAAACACGGGAACCGTTTGAGCTATTGAAAAAATAAAACCACACCTTCGTATTCGGTACCAGAAAAAGGTAAGCTTTCGTTGGGAACAATTATTTGTAGGGAATACTTTTAAAGTCGATATATTTAGTTATCTGTATTTGCCCCTTCCATAGTAGAGAGAAAATTCGACGCCGATGTCCAGAATGCACAGCAGAAATGTACTCCAATTAGAGGACGAGAATCGTCACAGTATGACATGCGAAGGTCGCGAAGATGTACTATAACCATGTGCGACGTTATATGTGTATATTCGTTTCGTTTAACAGTAACACGGCAACCGTGTGATATATTGAAGGACCAAGCACACCTTTGTATACGGTACTAGAAAAAGATAAGATTTCGTTGGTCACATTTAGTTTTAGGAATTGCTTTTAAAGCCGAAATATTTAATTATTCGTATTTTCTCCCACCATCGTAGAACTAAAATTCGACTCCGTCGTCCAGAATGCATAGCAAAATCGTACGCCGTTTAGAGTACGAGTGTTGCCGCAGTATGTTATGTGAAAGTCGCGAAGAACTTCTATCGCCTAGCCGACGTTATAGGTGTATATTCGCTTAGATTAACAGTAACACGGCAACCGTTTGAGCTTTGAATAACAAAGCACACCTTTATATTCAGTATCAAAAAATGGTAAGATTTCGAGTTCGACGGCGGCGACCAGAATGCATAGCAGAATCATATTCTATTTGGAGTTCGAGTATCGTACCGGTTCGTTACGTGAAAATCTCGAAGAAATACTATCTCCATTCGCGACGTTAAGTGTGTATTTTCGCTTGGTTTAATGGTAACA
>NW_017105651.1:0-408 GCF_001263275.1 Habropoda laboriosa
AACGCGGAGGAACTCCAAGGATCGAGGACGGTAAGTAATGGAAGTTTATTGCACATATATTAGTGAGTATAGCATGGTAATGTGTGTTTCCATGTAGGAGCGGATCTAGTCGCAGATGACAACTCTCGGAGACGTGTGAATGGTATGGTATCGTAACTGATGTATATAAAGGAAGGAGTGTTTGCTGATATATTTTTGTACCGCAGCTGCTGATCCGTGGGACGAAAGTGCAACGCTAGGGACGCCACGCCAAGTCTTGCCAGGAAGGAGTTACGGTAATTGAATTAACCTGTTTTAAATCTGCGGTTAGTAAACATATGTTTTTACGAGGAGCATTATCGCGGTTGTCGTACCTCTTCGGTTTGGATCAGCTGTTATAAAGAACGACGTTGATATTTTTGGGATTAG
>NW_017105652.1:0-5352 GCF_001263275.1 Habropoda laboriosa
AATGAAGATTATTGAATTCCGACAGTATGATATGGGTTTGATTGGCCATAATTTCGGCCATGCCCTTTTGTTCCTTCGCGAGCTTATCTAATTGCTCGTTCTAGGTTTCAGCATCTTCTTCGGAGAGAGTACCGAAAAGAATTTTACTGATTTTTCCGATGAATGCCAGTGGGGCGCTTCTTTTATTTCATAACGGCACGGTAGGTAAGTCTTCTACAGTGGCCTTGAGCATTTCGCTGTACTCTCTGGTGTCTTCCAGCCTTTTTAGTAGCTGGGGTCCGTATGTCTTGCTTGCGCAGCGAGTAATATTGTTTTCCTCACATATTTGGTCGGCTCGTGCCAGGTGCTTTTCGACCTGCGGCTCGTGTCGCAGGTAGCCCTTTATTTCGAGCGCGGTCACTAGACGCCATTGGAGGTGGTAGATCCGCAGGGGTCCTATTGCTTCATAGTACAACCCCGTACTCTCCTTTAGGGGATTTATAGAAAAATCCTCTACGGCGCCTGCGAGTCCGATTAAGATAGCGAAGTACAGCATGATCTGTAATGACAGAAATTTTGATCTTTTTAATCGGCTGTATCCTCTGATAAGTAGGCAGGTTTTAGTTTGTCCTGATGTTTGATGATGGTGTGGCGATCGTCGACTCTCAGGACGACGTTATTCCTTTCTGTTTTGTCTTCGATCCGAAATGGTCCTATGTATTGCGGGTCGAATTTATTAGTACGTGGTTCCTTTAAAATGTAAACGTATTGGCCTGTCTTGAATTCTTTGGGACGTGCATGCCTATCGTAGTAACGTTTGGAACGTTCCTTTGCTTTGATAGTGTTGTCTACAGCGAGGTTGCGAATTTCCGTCATTTTTGAAATTAATTCTGCGAGGTATGACCCGTATGTTTCCAATTCTTCTCCGCTTGGAAATGATGTTGGTGTGCGTGCTGGTTTTCCGAATACCAGCTCGTGTGGTGTAAAATTAGTGGCTTCGTGAATAGAAGTATTGTATGAGAACATTGCGAAGGGGATCAACAGATCCCAGTCCTCGTAAGAATTCATGTAGTGTTTCAAGTATTCCGTGAGGACGATGTGACTTCTTTCCAATGATCCGTTTGTCTGTGGTCGGTAACCGGAGGTGGTAAATTGTTTGATTTTAAAAATTTCTGCTAAGTGTGTCATAATTTTTCCCAGAAAACTTGTTCCTTTGTCCGTTAGAATTGCTCGTGGTGTTCCGAAAACTGCAATGAAGTGCCTCGCGAAGGCATCTGCGATAGTAGTGGCTCGAATATTCGGTATTGCAACGGCTAAACAATATTTGGTTAAATTATCTTGCATTGTCAAAATGTATCGGTTTCCACTAGGTGTTTCGGGAAGTGGTCCAACGGTGTCCAAGGCTATTTTATCGAAAGGTTCCAAAGGTGTATCTGTAATTAACATTGGCTGACGTGTTTTTGCCCTAACAAGTTTTTGTTCTTGGCAACTTTTGCATTTTCTAATAAATTCCAGTATGTCGTTTTTCATTCCTGGCCAAGTGTAACGGGATTTTAATCTTCTGTATGTTTTGGTTACTCCTTTGTGTCCTCCAACAAGGCTATCGTGTGCTTCCCTAATGAGTTGCATATGGTTCTCGGCGGGTGGTGTTGTCGGTAGCTGACTGTTTATCGGTAGTGGTGCCATGGAGTTTTCGTAGGGGTCGGGGATAGAGCTGGCTAGACGTCTGGTCGTGTTTTCTTCGGTTATTGCATTTAAGGTCAAAAATTCTGAAGTGGGCACAGGTGTTGCTTGCGCTCTTTGGTTTGCTGCGGTTGGGGTCAAAGGCGTCGGCAGGCTCGGTGTCTCGATATCCAGGGCTGTAGTTACTGTTTCTTGCTCCACTGGCTTTAAAGTTGATTCAGAATCTTCGTCGAAAGAAATCAGATCGTCGGTCTCTAGACCAGTTAGGTTATTGTTATTATTGCTGTTATAGGAAAGAATTGATTTATTTTGGATTGAATTTCGTGGCGATGAGTGTGCAATAGGCAGTATTCTGCTATCCAACGCAGTTTCATCTGCTAATGTTTTTTCGTGAGAGAGAGTAGGTAATAATGATCTATTGTGAAATGGTTCGCTGGGAGTTCCTCTTCTTCCTCTCCTAGTAGGTTTCTTCTTTTCCTTCGGTGCTGTTTCTTCCTCGGATGTGCTGCTGTCGTTATCGATGTACCGTGGGCTGTCTTGCTTTCTACGTAGAAGCCTGATGCGGTGTCCAATAGTGTTTTCATCCGTTTTTATTGGAACGTATAGTTTAAAGTCTTTATCTTCACGTGGTGTAAGAGGTAAGCAGACTGGATTCCTAGACAACGCGTCGGCGTTCATGTTTATTTTTCCGGGTTTGTGCTTAACGTCGTATTCATATTCCAACAATTTCAGTTTCCACTTTACTAAACGAGAAGTGGGGTCCTTGACTGAGTGTAACCAAACAAGAGGTCGGTGGTCGGTGACTAGGGTGAATTTCCTTCCGAAGACATATGGTCTGAAGTACTGCACGGCGTAGACCATAGCGAGACATTCCTTTTCTGTTGCTGAATAGTTTCCCTCTGCTTTGTTTAGACTGCGAGAGGCATAGGCAATCGGTAGGTCTCGTCCTATCTCCCCTTGGCTTAGGACGGCTCCGACTGCGAAATCTGACGCATCCGTGGTAATGATGAATGGTCGGTTGAAATCCGGATATTGAAGAATAGGCTGTGTACAGAGTTCGTTTCGTAACTGTTCGAAACTCGTCTGTTGTTCTTGAGTCCAATTGAATCGTATTCCTTTTCCTAATAGTTTAACTAGTGATTTTGCCTTAATTGAGTAATCTTGAATAAATCTTCGGTAGTATCCTGTCAATCCCAAAAATTGTTGAATGTTTCTCTGCGATTTTGGTACGGGAAATTCTTTTACGGCTTGTAAATTTCTGGGGTCGGGTTTTACTCCATCTGCTGAAACAACATGTCCCAAATATGTAACTTCTTTGCGTAAAAATTGACATTTGTTTGTTTGTAGAGTGAGGCCATGTTCCCTGAGGCGGCTGAATAGTTTTCTGACTTTAATTTCGTGTTCGCGAAGCGAACTGGAGTATATTACGATGTCATCCAGGTAAACGAAGAGTTCTGTTCCTTGAAGTCCGGTTAAAACTTGATCCATGAGGCGTTGAAATGTTGGTGGTGCATTTTTTAATCCAAAAGGCATTCTTGCAAATTCGTAATGTCCGTGTGGTGTGGTGAAAGCTGTTTTCTGCCGGTCCTTGGCGTCCATTTCTATTTGGTGGAAACCGTTGGCTAGATCGAACACGGAGAAATATTTTGCTCCTCCCAGTTTGTCCAAAATTTCCGTGATTTGAGGGAGAGGGTATTTGTCACTTATTGTTTTTTCGTTTAACGCTCGGAAGTCTATTACCATTCTCCAACGCTTATTTCCTTTGCTGTCTGCCTTTTTTGGTACAATCCATAACGGCGAATTGTACGGTGAGGTGGAGTGTTTAATGATTCCCTGCGACAGTAATGTTCCTACCTGCTGTTGGATTTCTTCTTGATGTACAGGTGGATAACGATATTGTCTCGTGTTGATCGGAACTTCGTCTGTCGTATGGATGGAATGGTGAAAATTTGGTACTTTATCCAATTTATCACCGGGTAGGTAGAACCTATCTGAAAATTCCTTTACGATTTTGTATACGTGATGTTTTTCCTCTTGATTGAGATGGTCGGTCTTCAAAATTTCCTGAATTTGTCTTGATCGATTCTGAATTTTCCTTGATTGAGATCGGTATATAATGGTTGGATCCTCGTCTGACGAGCTTAAAATATCGTACGGTTCCAAATGTTGTGGTTCTAGTTCAAATTCTACATCGACATTTCGTGTGTTTGTAGCTAGTACATGACAAGTGCCGTTGTGATTATATACTGCGGCTTCGCCGATATAGACTTTTTCTGGGGTCTTTACACGGGGTAAATATCCTTCTTTTATTTCCGGGTTCGCCACTTTCAGTGCGATTTGTTGTCTCGTTCTTCCCGGGATGTGATGTGTGGTCTTGAAATCTGACTGATTGCTGAAATAAATCGGTTTTGTTGGTCGATCACGCGTTACCAGGGTTTTGTGGTAATACGAGATTTCAGCTTCTTCTTGCAGCAAGAACGGACTACCAATAATTCCGCTTGCTGGTATTGAAAAATTTTTTATTACGTAAAAGGTGGCTGCAATGCCATTGATGTGAAGTGTGGTAGTGCCCAACGTACGTATGGTTGCAGGTGAAATACTGGCGATTTCAATCCTTTCCTTCGATGTGAATGATGCGAAGTTGTTTAATACGTCGGCATCTACTAAATTGACGGCTGATCCTCCGTCGATCAAAAATTCTCCTTCGCCTGTCTTTAGTTCCGGGACCTTGACTCTGATTCGGGCTGCTGGTGCTTCCTTGATGAGCCTCCGCGAATCTCGTCGGTGAACCGAACCGTTCGGCGAAGTGGTAAACGATCGTCCGTCATCTCGCCGGTATGACGAACGCGATCGTAGTTTAAATTATTCGTAGGAGAGTTGCGTGCCATCCCATTTCTGGACTTGAACTCTTTCCTTTCTTTTTCTTTACAACTTTTTCCGTCATGACCTCGTGTGCCACAATTCCAACAATATATTTTCTTCTTGTTGAATGTTTCCTTTTCCCTAGGACGATGAGCATCTGGAGAGGGACTTCTTCTAAGGGGGAACGCTTGTGTTCTCCTCGGTCGCTCTTCATGGTCGGTATCCGAACCAGATGTACTCGTGCCTCGGAATCTTTGACGATGCGGTGAAGGTGACTGCGGGTAGGCCACCCTTGGCCTACGCTTATTTTCCCAGCGGGAATTTTCTTCACCGAGGTGCTGGCGCCGGTTTCTTAACCGTTGGTCCACTTGAAGTACGGCGTCAAAGGCGTCGTCAAGTGTTTCTATCTTCCTGTCTAGCGTCGAAGTCCTCCAGGCAATGCGATCGGGTAGTCCGTCGAGGAAATTTTCCAACACATCCTTTTCCATTTCTTGGATGATTGTTTCGTTGGGAATTCCGTATCGGTCGCGGATCGCGGTGCGCGTGGAATGAACCAAGTTACTGACGCGACTAATATATTTGTTCAATTATCTGTATTTCCCCCCACATCGTAGTTCGAAAATTCGACACCGGAATCCAGAATGCATAGCTGAACCGTATGCCCTTTAGAGGACGAGAATCGTCCCAGTATGAAAAGGCGGATTCTGGCCGTCGAAAATAGGTAAAGAGGAAACGGCTGATTGTTAGCAGCTACGCTGCGTAAGTATGGCCATAGAGTTTGCCATTGAAATGGTAAGGTTCGCAATTTCGTCGGGCGGAAGCGAAGCT
>NW_017105653.1:0-742 GCF_001263275.1 Habropoda laboriosa
TACTCTAAATGGAGTACATTTCTGCTATGCATTCTGGACATCGGCGTCGAATTTACGAACTATTATGGTGGGTCAAATACAGTTAATTAAATATTTCGACATTAAATATTGTTCCTTCAGCTAAATATATCCAACGAAATCTTTCAATTTTTTGATACCGAATATAAATGTGTGCTTGGTCCGGCAATAGCTCACACGTATGCCGTGTTTCTGTTAAACGTAGCTAATATACACCTATAACGTCGGCTAGGAGATAGAAGTTCTTCGCGACTTTCACATAACCTACTGCGGCGTTATATGTACTCTAATGGTGTTTCATTCCGCTATGCATTCTGGACGTGGCGTCGAATTTTCGAACTACGATGTAGGGGGAAAACACAGATAATTAAATATATCGACAATATATATAATTCCTTCAGCTAAATATATCAAACGAAATCTTTCAATTTTTTGATACCGAATATAAATGTGAGCATGGTCCTGCAATAGCTCACACGTATGCCGTGTTTCTGTTAAACGTAGCGAATATACGCCTATAACGTCGGCTAGGTGTTAGTAGTTCTTCACGACATTAACATAACATACTGCGGCGATACTCGAACTCTAAACGGAGTACGATGCTGCTATGCATTCTGGAGGACGGCGTCGAATATAAGAACTACGATGGTGGGAAAATACTGATAATTAAATATTTCGGCTTTAAATATAATTCCTTCAGCTAAATGTATCCAACGAAATCTAA
>NW_017105654.1:0-1970 GCF_001263275.1 Habropoda laboriosa
TTCGATATAAATATAATTTACTATAAATAGTCTCCAATATGGCGCGCATATTGTACAGTTGGTGGAAGCAATGTAAGGTCGTAAATTAAAGTATTAAAGCACTCTGGACCGTCTGTCATTTGTGAATTGATATTTCAAATTTCTGCGTACAATTTATCATTTAACTTGTACGATATTAAGTCTTCGTCGTTTCCTACTCAATAGTGATTCCAGTATTGGTAAAAATGAACCTGCAGCTGTGAACGATTAAGGCGCAGACAAATTTTTAAATATACTGCAATGGAAAAACCAATTCCGAGTTGATGTCGAACTGACGAGCGAGGCTCGAGCTCCTTAGCTCCCTCGAATTGCTGTTTTCGCGCTTATATTACGTGTACCTTGACGCTTGACTGATTTTACGGCCTCGCTATATCGGTTCCGCTGACTATACATTATAGAGTTCTTGCGATCTAACGAACATCTCGCCGACTGCGTCAACTTGCAACAAAAAGCGCTTTAACTTCGTTGTTTACGTGAATTTCGGTTTAATATTTTAGGAGCACATTCTTCGAAGTTTACTCTTCAAAGTGTGAAATTTATAATTTCGAGCAACTATGCTGAACGGTGAATAAAAAAGTTTGTATTAGTCTTTAAAATTCTATGATCGATAGTTCAATGTTTTATAATTAGTGCAACTATTTAAACTTCGCAGTATTCGAATATTTTGACTTGAACACGTATAATTAATATATAATAGTAAGGAATTTACAATAACAAAGATGAAATATAATTACTCGACTTGATTGTTTTGCAGAGTGAACGGGGTGATTCTACATGTAAAAATAAAGCGAAAATAAAGAATACATTTCTTTCGTTTGAAGCCTCGTTTTCGAGAAAAAGTCGAGTTTGAATGCTTATGGAGCAAGCGTGCACTTGACTATATCTGAGTTTTAAGTTTCTACTAATAAGCAGTGTCTTGCCAGTTATAATTTTCCAAATATTTCGAAGATCACAGTACAGTCAGATATTTTCATCGAGTAACCGCTAATTTTAACGTATAATTATCCATGAATCTGTTAGCGAAATAACGAACGATATCAAGGTAGCACTTTTCTCCACAGTTGTTGTATAATCCAATTTGCCAAAGAATTCATAGTATTTGCAAAGTATACTAGCAATTCAATATAAAAGCCACGCGGGACAAACAAGATCTTGTGCGGGAACATGACTTGATCAGCCAATCCTCCAAACCAATATTGGCGTCGGGTTTGTAACCCTGTTCCTCGACAGAGAAACTCGTCCAATCATAGGTTTCGACGCCCAGTCCACTGTATGGACACTGAACTCATTCCTCTCACTGGACTTATGGCTAATTTTTCTGGCAAGTTTGATACAACGGTCACTGTACTTCAATGTTCAAAGTAAACACCTCAATAAATCGAAAAGTGAAAATAAGCAAGCAATGTGTACGAAATAGACAATAAATAACGTAGATTTTTCGTAGCATAATGAAAATATTGGAAAAATTGGATACTGAGTTCGAGAACGTTAGGATAAAATTCAAGAAAGTGTATGGAATTCAACTTGTAAAAATCAAATTAAACACTCCAATGTTCCGCCAATAAACTTGTGGTCCCAATTCTGAAAACTCGTTAGTAAAAACTCATGTAATATTTAAAAACGTACCTTTTTATGCTAACATTTTAAGATATGAGAATTTACGAATACTCCACTTGGTATTTTTTATTTTTGAAGTAACACTGATATGCAGTGTTCCGTCGCGCAGGTACGGAACGCGTGGAGTCTTCGTTGACCGGGTTTATGGCACGCTAAGAAGATTATTTTTGAGAACAAAGACACTTCGTAGCTCCGCGAAAAAATAAATCATTTCTTACAGAATAATGCCTTTAGAATTTCGACTTTTCCGCGTCCTCAATAACCGAAGACGTGTTATAAACCAGGTATTCCTGAAGGGTCAATCCACACGCGCG
>NW_017105655.1:0-549 GCF_001263275.1 Habropoda laboriosa
TTCAATAGCTCAAACGGTTCCCGTGTTAATGTTAAACGAAGCGAATATACACATATAACGTCATGCTAGAAATATTATTTCTTCGCGATTTTCACGTAACGTACCGGAACGGTACTCGTACTCTAAATGGCGTACATTTCTGTTATGCATTCTGGACATCGGAGTGTAATTTTCGGGCTACGATGTGGGGGAAAATACATATTATTAAATATTTCGACTTTAAATATAGTTCCTAAAACTAAATGTGCCCAACTAAATCTTACCTTTTTTTGGTACCGAATGCAAAGGTAATGATTGTTTTTTCAATATCTCAAATGGTCCCCGTGTTACCGTAAAACAAAGCGAATATACACGTATAATGTTGCGCTTGGTGACAGTATTTTTCGCGATTTTCACGTAACGTACAGGTACGATACTCGTACTCTAAATGGAGTCCACTTCAGATACGCAGTCTGGACATCGGCGACGAATTTTCGAACTACGATTCGGGTGAAAGTACAGATAATTAAATATTTCGACTTTAATTTGAATTCCTTCAGCTAATTGTAT
>NW_017105656.1:0-241 GCF_001263275.1 Habropoda laboriosa
AACGTAGGCCCAGGCCGGGCCATAAAAGCCATAGGTCCGCTGACCGTGGTTCCGATCCAAGTACACCTATCCCCCGATTTACACTGGAGATAGGTTCCTTAGAAAACCGTGTAAATCGAAAACAAACTAAAATGTGCACAATTCAGTCATTTATTTCAACGTAAAATAAAAGTAAATATATTGTCCGGTCGCGCAGCCCACCGGCCAGTCACATATCATAAATTAATAAACAGTCCTTTCC
>NW_017105657.1:0-1216 GCF_001263275.1 Habropoda laboriosa
AAAATTATATATTTCGACTTTAAATATATTACCTACAAATAAATGTTCCCATCGAAATATATATCTTTTTTTGGTACCGAATACACAGGTGTGGCTTGTTTTTTTAATAACTCAAACGGTTGCCGTGTTAGTGCAAAACGAAGCGATATACACCTATAACGACGCGCTTGGAGACAGTATTTCTTCCCGATTTTCACGTTCCGCACCGGTACGATACTCGTACTCGTAATGGAGTACGATTCTCCTATGCAATCTGGACTCCGGCGTCGAATTTTCGAACTATGATGTGGGGGGAAATACTGCCCATTAAATATTTCAGCGTTAAATATAATTCCTTCAGTTAAATGTATCCAACGAAATCCTACCTCTTTTTGGTACCGAATACATAGTTGCGGTTTGTTTATTCAGTAGCTCAAACGGTTCCCGTGTAACTGTTAAACGAAGCGAATAAACACATATAACGTCGCACATGGGTATAGTAGTTCTTCGCGACTTTCACATAACGTTCTGTGGCGATACTCGTACTCTAAATTGCGTACGATTCTGCTATGCATGCTGGACGACGACGGCGAATATTAGAACTACGATCGTAGGGGCAACACAGATAATTAAATATATCGACTTTAAAAATAATACCTACAACTGATTGTCCCCAACGAAACCTTACCTTTTGTTGGTACCATATATAAAGGTGTGGATTTTTTTTTCAATAGCTCAAACGATTACCGTGTTACTGTTAAACGAAGCGAATATACACCTATAACGTCTGCTCGGCGATAGTATTTCTTGGCGTCATTCACATATCATACTGAAACTATTTTCGTACTCTAAATGGCGTACGATTCTGCAATGCATTCTGGACGACGGCGGCGAATTTTATATTTAGGATGGTGGGGGCAAATACAGATAACTAAATATTTCGACATTAAAAATATTCCCTACAAGTAAATGTTCCCAACGAAGTCCTACCTATTTTGTTACCGAAAACAATGGTGTGGTTTGTCTTTTCTATAGCTCAAGCGGTTCCCGTGATACTGTTAAACGAAGCGAATG
Organism: Habropoda laboriosa; assembly: GCF_001263275.1. Classification (NCBI taxonomy): domain Eukaryota; kingdom Metazoa; phylum Arthropoda; class Insecta; order Hymenoptera; family Apidae; genus Habropoda; species Habropoda laboriosa. The sequence goes on from NW_017105657.1 coordinate 1,054, forward strand.
TACACCTATAACGTCGCGCTTGGAGATAGTATTTCTACGAGATTTTCACATAACGTACCAGTACGATAATCGTACTCGTAATAGATTTCGTTTCTGCAATTCATTCAGGACATCAGCGTCGAATTCTCTCTCTACTATGGTGGGGGCAAATAAAGATTACTAA
>NW_017105658.1:0-595 GCF_001263275.1 Habropoda laboriosa
TGCGGGGTTGTCCTCGGATGGAACGTGTCTCCACACGTTGGAAGCTGTCTTGTCCTGAATTTCCGAAACTCGGTTTGCCACAAAGGTTTTCAGCAGATGTGGTGAAGTGTTGATCCAATGTAGGGTGATCGTAGAATCGGTCCAGAAGATAGCTTGATTGATCTTCACATGGATGGACCGTTGGACACTGTGATACAGCTTCGCTAGGAGATGGGCTCCACATAACTCCAGACGAGGTATGGTCATTGCCTTGAGTGGAGCGACACGAGATTTCGCACACAATAATTTGGACTGAACTTTACCACTTTTGTCACTGGAGCGAAGATAAATGCAGGCTCCATATCCATTCTCGCTGGCGTCGCAGAATCCGTGCAGCTGGATGTTGATTGCGTTCGGGAGAAGGAGATGACGTTCGAAAGCCAAGTCGTTCAATAGATTTAATTGAGTGTGATAGTTGGTCCAGGTAGTGTGGATGCTGGTGGGCACAGATTCATCCCAATCCAACTTGAGCTGCCACAGCTTCTGCATGATGAGTTTTGCAGTAATGATGACTGGACCAAGTAATCCCAGGGGATCGAAAATTCTTGCAATTTCC
>NW_017105659.1:0-209 GCF_001263275.1 Habropoda laboriosa
TGCTATAACCATGTGCGACGTTATATGTGTATAATCGCTTCGTATAACTGTAACACGGGAAACGTTTGTGCTTTGAATAACAAAGCACACCATTGTATTCGCTATCAAAAAAAAAGGTAAGATTTCGCTGGATACATTTAGCTGTAGGAATTATATTAAAAGTCGAGATATTTAATATTCTGTATTTTCCCCCACATCGTAGTCCGAAA
>NW_017105659.1:382-684 GCF_001263275.1 Habropoda laboriosa
AGCACACCTTTGTATTCGGTATCAAAAAAAGGTAAGATTTCGTTGGATACATTTGGCTGAGGGAATTATATTTAAAGTCGAAATTTATAATTATCTGTATTTGAACCCACCATCGTAGTTCGTATATTCGACCCCAGTGTCCAGAATGCATAGCAGAAGCAAACCCCAATTAGAGTAAGAGTATCGTACATGTACGTTACGTGGTAATCGCTAAGAAATACTATCACCAAGCTAGACGATATATGTGTATATTCGCTTCGTTTAACAGTATCATCAGCACCGTTTGTGGTTTGAATAACAAA
>NW_017105660.1:0-564 GCF_001263275.1 Habropoda laboriosa
TCGCCGATGTCCAGAATGCACAGCAGAAATGTACTCCAATTAGAGTACGGGTATCGTACCGGTTCGTTACGTGAAAATCGCGAAGTAATACTATCTCCAAGCGCGAATTTATAGGTGTACATTCGTTTTGTTCAACAGTAACACGGGATCTTTTGATATAGTGAAAAAACAGAACACACCTATGTATTCGGTAACAAAAAAAGGTAAGTTTTCGTTGGGAACATACAGTTGTAGGAATTATTCTGAAAAACAATATAATTAATTATCTGCATTTGACACACCATCGTAGTTCGTAAATTCGACGCCCATGTCCAGAATGCATAGCAGAAATGTACTCCATTTCGAGTATGAGTACCATAGCGGTACGTTATGTGAAAATTGCGAAGAAATACCATCTCCAAGCGCGACGTTATATGTGTATATTCGCTTCTTTTAACAGTAAGACGTGAACCGTCTGAGCTTTTGAAAAAACAAACCACAACTTTGTATTCGGTATCACACAAAGGTAAGATTTCGTTGGTCACATTTACTTTAAGGAATTTATATTAACGTCGAAGTATTTAA
>NW_017105661.1:0-544 GCF_001263275.1 Habropoda laboriosa
TTTAACAGTAACACGGCAACCGTGTGAGATATAGAAGAACCAAGCACACCTTTATATTCTGGAGCAAAAAATTGTATGATTTATTGTATATATTTACCTGAAGGAATTATATTTAAAGGTGAAATATTTAATTATCTGTATTTTCCCCCAACATAGTAGTTCGAAAATTCGGCGCCGAAGTCCAGAATGCACAGCACAATCGTACGCCATTTAAAGTACGACAATTGCCGCAGTATGTTCTCTGAAAGCTACTACAACCGTGTGCGAAGTTATATGTGTATATTCGTTTCGGTTAGCAGTAACACGGCAACCGTGTGAGATATTGAAGAACCTAGCACACATTTGTATTCGGTATTAAAAAGTGGTAACATTTCGTTTGTCTCATTTAGTTTTAGAAATTATTTTTCACGTCGGAATATTTAAGTATCTGTGTTTGCCCCCAACATCTTAGTTTTAAAATACGACGCCGTCGTCCTGAATACATAGCAGAATCATACTCCATAGAGAGTACGAGTATCGTATGGTACGTTACGTGAAAATCGCG
>NW_017105662.1:0-345 GCF_001263275.1 Habropoda laboriosa
TATGCATGTCCAAATGAATAAATTAACAGTGGTTGATTTGAAACTCGAGCGCGTTGTTATAAATAAAAAAAGACTAAGCTGATGCAGGCCAATGGAACAAGTAACAGTTGTTGATACATGAAATTCGAGTGTAATGACGGTTAATTTAATTTTTTTTGATAAAGAGGTAGCAATAAGTACAGTAACAGTCGTAAAAGCAGTGGTTGACATTGCAGTGGTTATTCATTATTAATAAGTTGATGGAGTATATTTTAATAGATGGTATGCATGTCTGATTGAACTAATTAACAGTGGTTGTTATTAAACACGTGCGCTTTATTACGCAAAAAAAAACCAACCTATTGC
>NW_017105663.1:0-585 GCF_001263275.1 Habropoda laboriosa
AGGGTGTTTTTAGGAAAATAGGAGTCTTCGTCGAGGGAAACCGCAGTGACTCCAGCAGAAACATTTTGCAACTCGCGGGAGAAACACTTGGCCACTCGCAAGTGAAACCCCTCTCACTTCGCAATAGAATTTATATCTAGAATTAGTTGTAGAAAATAGAACATAAAATAAAAACTTAGTGTTTCAATCAAGAAACTGGTCCTTCGAAGCCTTAGAACATTAGTCGGCACACACGTGCAAAAACCGGCAAAGCTTGAACGATCGAAAGATCAACCGCAAGGCCCTAACATTAGAGGAAGGGGAATGGTTCAGAAGAGACTACATTTTCAAGACCATGTTTTTTTTTTTTAGAAACGAGGGAGAGACCAAAGCAATCAACCATTGATCACATACAAACTGTAAAGGACAATTTTAGTGAGGTAATATCACCACCATTCTATAAATATACTAAATACAATTAAAATATGTAATTAGGCAGATACATATGTATGTGTTATTCTTTAAATAACAAAAGTTGGATTGTATTAGGAATCAATTTAGAATTTTAACTAGGAATTTTATGTTCAAATACATTAGAAACAACGA
>NW_017105664.1:0-314 GCF_001263275.1 Habropoda laboriosa
GCAGTGGTTGACATTGCAGTGTTTATTAACAATTAATCAGTTGATGGCGTATATTTTAATCGAAGGAATGCATGTCTAACTGAACAAATTAAAAGTGGTTGTTATGAAATTCGAGCGCGTTGTTATGAAAAAAACAAACTAACCTGATGCATGTCACGGGAGAAACAACAGTGTTTGGTATGTGTTATTAGAGTGTAATAAGGGGTAATTTAATTTTTTGATGATCAATATGAAGCAATAAATAAAGTAACTGTCCTATAAGCCGGGGTTGACATTGCAGTGGTTAATAACAATTAATTAGTTGATGGCGTATA
>NW_017105664.1:418-1346 GCF_001263275.1 Habropoda laboriosa
GGAGAAACAAACAGTGGTTGGTATGTGTTATTAGAGTGTAATAAGGGTGAATTTAATTTTTTGTAGTTAAAGATGTAGCAATAAATAAAGTAAGAGACGTAAAAGCAGTGGTGGACATTGCAGGGGTTAATAACAATTAATTAGTTGCTGGCGCATATTTTAATCGATGGTATGCACTTCGAACTGAACAAATTAACAGTGGTTGTTATTGAAACTCGAGAGCGCTGTTATAAAAAAGAAAAACTAACCTGATGCTGGTCACTGTAGCAAGAAACAGTGGTTGATATCTGATATTCGAGTGTAATAACGGTTAATATAATTTTTTGTTGATAACGGGGTAGCAATAAAAGAAGAAACAGTCGTAAAAGCAGTGGTGGACATTGCAGTGTTTAATAACAATTAATTAGTTGATGGCGTATATTTTAATCGATGGTATGCATGTCAAACTGAGCAAATTAACAGTGGTTGTTATGAAACTCGAGCGCGTTATTATAAAAAAAACAAACTAACCTGATGCAGGGCTCGGGAGCAAGAAATAGTGGTTGATATATGATATTCGAGTGTAAAAACGGTTAATTTAATTTTTTTTGGATAAAGAGGTAGCAATAAATAAAGTCACATTCGCAAAAGCAGTGGTTGACATTGCAGTGATTAATAACAATTAATTAGTTGATGGCGTATATTTTAATCGATGGCATGCATGTCCAATTGAACAAATTAACTGTGGTTGTTATTAAACATGTGCGCGTTGTTATAAAAAAAACAACCTAACCTGATGCAGGTCACTGGAGCAACAAACAGTGGTTGGCAAGTGATATTTGTGTGTAATAACGGTTAATATAATTTTTTGTTGGTAATGAGGTAGCAATAAATAAAGTACCTGCCGCATAAGCAGCGGTTGACATTGCAGTGGTTAATAACAATTAAT
>NW_017105665.1:0-593 GCF_001263275.1 Habropoda laboriosa
AGGTGCGTATTCGCTTCGCTTAAGGGTAACAGGTCAACCGTGTGATATATTGAAGAACAAAGCACACCTTTATATTCGGGATCAAGAAATTGAAAGATTCCCTTGGTGACATTTAGATGAAGGAATTATATTTAAAGTCGAAATATTTAATAATCTGAATTTTACCGCACATCGTAGTTCGAAAATTCGACGCCGTCGTCCAGAATGCATCGTACGCCATTTATATTACGAGAATGGCAGCAGTATGATATGTGAAAATCGCGAAGGAATACTATCTCCATGCGCGACGTTATATGTGTATATTCGCTTCGTTTAACAGTAACACGGAAACCGTTTGAGCTATTGAGATAACAAACCACAACTTTGTATTCGGTACCAAAAAGGGGTAAGCTTTCGTCGGGAACATTTATTTGGTGGAATTATTTCGAACGACGAAATATTTAATTATTTGTATTTTACCCCACATCATAGTTCGAAAATTCGACGGCGGATTCCAGAATGCATAGCAGACTCATACTACATTTAGGGATCCAAAATCGGAGCGGTACGATACGTGCAAATCGCGAAGATATGCTATCTCCAAGCGCGACGTT
>NW_017105666.1:0-5056 GCF_001263275.1 Habropoda laboriosa
TACAATAAGTCTTACAATTGTTCGACCTCGAATATATACGTTTGCTTTATTATTCAAAGCTCAGTCGGTTCCCGTGTTACTGTTAAAAGCAGCGAATATACACATATTACGTCTCGCTTGGAAATAGTATTTCTTGCCGATTTTCACGAAACGTACCGGTACGATACTGGTACTCTAAATGGAGTACGATTCTGCTGAGCATTCTGGCCATCGGCGGCGAATTTTCGAACTACGGTGTGGGGGATATACAGATAATTAAATATTCCGAAGTTAATAATATATCCTAAAACTTAATGTGAGCAACTGAATCTTAACATTTCTTTATACCGTATACAAAGGTGTGCTTTGTTTTTTCAATAGCTCTGTTACGGGTTTACGCGGTCTTGTTCGCACATGGAACGTAAAACTTGTTTGGGTTTGTGGATCGGTCAAAACGTTCACCGTATGAGGGTGATACGTTGTTGGCAACGAATCCGACCGGATTGGAACCGTCGGCGTGCGTTGTATATACGTCGTTCTCCAAAGGATGGAAAAGGTTGGAGGATCAACGTGTGTTGTGAACACGTTGTTGGCAAGGTTTGCGGTGGACCGGTCAGAACATTCAACGCATGTGGTTCTACGTCGTCCTCCAACAAGTCCGATAGAATTGGAACCGTCGGCGTACGTGGTATATACGCCGTTATCCAAAGGATGGACAAGGTTGGTGTGCGGTAAACGACAAGAGGTTGGTGGACCGGTCAGATCATTCAACGTACCTGGTATATACGTCGTTCTCCAACCAGTCCGATGGGATTGGAACCGTCGGCGTACATGGTATATACGCCGTTCTCCAAAGGATGGAAAAGGTTGGAGGATCAACGTGTGTTGTGAACACGTTGTTGGCAAGGTTTGCCGTGGACCGGTCAGAACATTCAACGCATGTGGTTCTACGTCGTTCTCCAACAAGTCCAAAAGGATTAGAACCGTCGGCGTACGTGGTATATACGCCGTTATCCAAAGGATGGACAAGGTTGGTGTGCGGTAAACGACAAGAGGTTGGTGGACCGGTCAGATCATTCAACGTACCTGGTATATACGTCGTTCTCCAACCAGTCCGATGGGATTGGAACCGTCGGCGTACGTGGTATATACGCCGTTCTCCAAAGGATGGACAAGGTTTGGTAATTGTGAGGACAGTACGTACCGTAATGTCGGATATACCTCGAGCGGTTAAGATATATCATTTGTGAGTCTAGCAAATCCGTTACTAATATTACGAGGAGATGGCTAATTGAATATAGGCAAGGCTATTCTACAACAACTATATTCTAATAATATTCAATTGTGGTTACAATAAGGTTACAATGTTTGAATATGAATTACAATGGTTGATTCTTGGATGAGCAAGAATCTTCCTTCTCGACTTTACACGGTGAGTACGCGGGGACGTCGTAGACAAGTATGTCTAGTTGACACTTACGAATTTAGTATTATACTGGGTTGCTCGAAAGGGAATTGAGCCCGATCTTGTTCGTGTCGAACGATGACTATACAGATTCTGTGCTACTTTAACGTTCAGGGTAACTCTGAACTGTGACAGCCCCTGAGCCCCGAAAATCATGCCCTTATATACACCAAAATTTGTATTTTCTGGGTGGTGGGGGGCCTAATTTTCCCATGAGACCGAAGTGCGTACGTTTACTTTATCTCAAGGGGGTGAGCTCTAGGCGGATGTCTCGGCGCCGCCGTGTCGGCTAGTCTGCGTACGTAACAGGTCAAACGTTGCCCTGTTACTGTTAAACGAAGCGAATATACACATGTAACGCCGCACATGGTTATAGTAGTTCTTCGCGACCTTCGCATATCATACTGGGACGATTCACTTTCTCTAAATGGCGTACGAATCTGCTATGCATTCTGGACTTCGGCGCCGAATTTTCGAACTACGATGTTGGGGGAAAATACAGATACTTAAATACTTCGATGTTAATCCTAATACCTAAAACCAAAACTGACAAACGTAATCTTCTAATTTTTTGAACCCGAATATAAAGGTGTGCTTGGTTCTTCAATATCTTACACGGTTGGTTTGTTACTATGAAACATAGCGAATGTACACCTATAACGTCGGCTAGGCGATAGCATTTCTTCGCGGCTTTCACATAACTTACTGCGGCAATATTCGTACTCTAATGGAGATTGATTCCACTATGCATTCTGGACGTGGCGTCGAATTTTCGAACTACGATGTTGCGGGAAAATACAGATAATTAAATATTTCAACTTTAAAAATATTCCCTACAAATAAATGTTTCCATCGAAATCTTACCTTTTTTTGATACCGAATACAAAGGTGTGCTTTGTTATTGACAGCTCAAACAGTTCCGGTGTTACTGTGGAACGAAGAGAATATACACATATAACGTCGCGCATGGAGATAGTATTTCTACGCGACTTTCACGCAACGTACCGGTACGATACTCGCACTCGAAATGCAGTACGATGCGGCTTTGCATTTTGGACATCGGGGCCAAATTTTCGTACTATGATGTAGGGGAAAACACAAATAATTAAATATTACGTAGTTAGAAATAATTCCTTCAGATAAATGTATCCAATGAAATCTTACCTTTTTTTGGTACCGAATCCAACCTGTCGTCTGTTTTTTCATTACCTCAAACGGTTCCCGTGTTACTGTTAAACGACGCGAATATACTCATATAACGTCGCACATGGTTATGGTAGAACTTCGCGACATTCGCATATCATACTGGGACGATACGCGTCCTCTAAATGGCGTACGGTACTGCTATGCATTCTGGACGCCGGCGTCGAATATAACAACTACGATTGTGGGGGAAAATACTGATATTTAAATATTTCAACGTTAAAAATAGTTTCTATAGCTAAATGTGACCAACGAAATCTTAGCTTTTTTTGGAACCGAATGCAAAGGTGTGCTTTGTTTTTTCTATAGCTCAAACGGTTCCCGTGTTACTGTTAATGGAAGCGAATATACACATATAATGTCGCACATGGTTATAGTAGTTCTTCGCAACCTTCGCATATCATACTGCGACGATTCTCATCCTCTAAATGGCGCACGGTTCTGCTATGCATATTGGACCCCGGTGTCGAATTTTGGAACTACGATGTGGGGGAAATTACAAATAATTAAATACTTTGTCTTTAGAAATGATTCCAATAAATAAAAGTTCCAAACGAAACCTTACCATTTTTTGGTACCTAATACAAAGGTGTGGTTTGTTTTTTCAATAGCACAGACGGTTCCCGTGTTACTGTTAAACGAAGCGAATATACACATATATCGTCGCGGGTGGAGATTGTAGTTCTTCGCGATTTTCACGTATCGTACCGGTACGATAATCGTACTCGAAATGGAGTACATTTCTGCTGTGCATTCTGGAAATCGGCGTCGAATTTTCTCTCTACGATGGTAGGGGCAAATACAGATAACTAAATATTTCGACTTTAAAAACATTCCCTACAAATAAAAGTTCACAACGAAATCTTACCTTGTTTGGTACCTAATACAAAGGTGTGGTTTGTTTTTTCAATAGCACAGACGGTTCCCGTGTTACTGTTAAACGAAGCGAATATACACATATATCGTCGCGAGTGGAGATAGTAGTTCTTCGCGATACTCGGGTAACGTACCGGTACGATAATCGTACTGTAAATGGATTACGATTCTGCTATGCATTCTGGTCGTCGGCGTCGAATTTTAGAACTACGATGTTGGGGGCAAATACAGATAATTCAATATTTCGACTTTAAATATAATTTCTTCAGCTAAATGTATCCAACGAAATCTTTCCTTTTTTTGGTACCGAATACAAACTTGTAGTTTGTTATTTCAATAGCTCAAACGGTTCCCGTGGTACTGTTAAACGAAGCGAATAAACACAAATAACGCCGCACATGGATTTAGTAGTTCTTCGCGACCTTCGCATATCATACTGGGACGATTCAACTTCTCTAAATCGCGTACGGTTCTGCCATGCATTCTGGACATCGGCGCCGAATTTTCCAACTACGATGATGGGGGCAAATACAGATAATATTAATATTTCGATTTTAAATATAATTCCTTCAGCTGAATGTATATAACGAAATCTTACATTTTATTGATCCCGATTATAAAGGTGTGCTCGGTTCTTCAATATCACACAAGGTTGCAGTGTTACTGTTAAACAAAGGGAATATTCAAATATAACGTCGGCGAGGCGATAGTAGTTCTTCGCGACTTTCACGTAACGTACCGGTACGATACTCGTACTCAAAATAGAGTATGATTCTGCTATGCATGTTGGACATCGGCGTCGCATTTTCGAACTGCTTTGGTGGGGGCAAATACAGAAAAGTAAATATTTCGACTTTAAAAATAATTCCTGAAACTAGAAGTGACCATCGAAATATTACCATTTCATGATACCGAATACAAAGGTGTGCTTTGGTTTGTCAATAGCTCAATCGGTTCCGGTGTAACTGTTAAACGAAGCGAATATACACGTATAACGTCGCGCTTGGAGATAGTATTTCCTCGCGATATTTACGTGGCGTTCCGGAACGGTACTCGTACTCGAAATGGAGTACGGTTCTGCTATGCATTCTGGACACCGGCGTCGAATTTTCGAACGACGACCGTATTACTGTTAAACGAAGCGAATATACACCTATAATGTCGCGCTTGGAGATAGTATTTCTTCGCGACTTTCACACAACGTACCGGTACGATACCCGTACTCTAAATGGTGTACGATTCTGCAGTGCTTTCTGGACATTGGCGCCCAATTTTCGAACTACAATGGTGGGGCAAATACAGATAATTAAATATTTCGACGTTAAAAGTAATTCCTATAACTAAATGTGACCAACGTAACCTTACCTTTTTTGGGTACCGAATACAAAGTTGTGGTGTGATTTTTGAATATCTCAAACGGTACCCGTGTTACTGTTAAACGAAGCGAATATACACTTATTACGTCGCGCTTGGAGATAGTATATCTCTGCGATTTGCACGTAACGTAACGGTACGATACTCGTAGTCTAAATG
>NW_017105667.1:0-550 GCF_001263275.1 Habropoda laboriosa
CTGAAGGAACGATATACAAGGTCGATATCATTAATTATCTGTATTTGCCCCCACCATCGTAGTCCTAAAATTCGACGCCGATGTCCAGAATGCATAGCAGATATGTTCTCCATTTACAGTACGAGTATCGTTCCTGTACGATACGTGAAAATCGCGAAATAATACTATCTCCACTCCCGACGTTATATGTGTAGATTCGCTTCGTTTAACGGTAACACCGGAACCTTTTGAGCTTTGAATAATAAAGCACACGTATATATTCGAGGTCGAACAATTGTAAGATATATTGTATACATTTAGCTGAAGGAATTATTTTTAATGTCGAAATATTTAATTATCTGTATTTGCCCCAACATCGTAGTTCTAAAATTCGACGCCGTCGTCCAGAATACATAGCAGAATCGCACGACATTTAGAGTACGATATTTGCCGCTGTATATGTTGTGAAAGTCGCGAAGAACTACTATCGCCTAGCCGACGTTATATGTGTATATTCACTTCGTTTAACAGTAACACGGCAATCGTGTGAGATATTGAAGAACCAAGCACA
>NW_017105667.1:5102-6457 GCF_001263275.1 Habropoda laboriosa
GATCAAAAAATTGTAAGATTTATTGTATATATTTAGTTAAAGGAATTATATTTAAAGACGAAATATTTAATTATCTGTATTTGACCCCACAATCGTCGTTCGAAAATTCGGCGGTGATGTCCTGAATGCATAGCAGAATCGTACTCCATTTCGAGTATGAGATTCGTACCGATACGTTACGTGAAAATCGCGAAGAAATACTATCTCCAATCGCGACGTTATAGGTGTATATTCGCTTTGTTTAACAGTACCACGGCAACAGTATGTGATATTGAAGAACCTAGCACACACTTGTATTCGGTATTAAAAAATGGTAAGATTTCGATGGTCACATTTTGTTTTAGGAATTACTTTTAAAGTCGAATTATCTAGTTATCTGTATTTGCCCCTACCATCGTAGAGAGAAAATTCGACGCCGATGTCCAGAATGCACAGCTGACATGTTTCCCAATTAGAGGACAAGAATCGTCCCAGAATGATATGCGAAGGTCGCGAAGAACTTTTATAACTATGTGCGACGTTATATGTGTATATTCGCTTCGTTTAACAGTAAGACCAGAACCGTTTGAGCTTTGAATAACAAAGCACATCTTTGTCTTCGGTATCAAAAAAAGGTAAGATTTCGTTGGGAACATTTATTTGTAGGGAATATTTTTAAAGTCGCAATATATAGTTATCTGTATTTGCCCTCATCATCGTAGAGAGAGAATTCGACGCCCATGTCCAGAATGCATAGCAGAACCGACCGCCATTTGGAGGACGAGAATCGTCCCAGTATGATATGGGAAAGTCGCGAAGTACTACTTCAACCATGTGCGGCGTTATAGGTGTCTATTCGTTTTGTTTAACAGTAACACGGGACCTTTTGATCTATTGAAAAAACAGACCACACCTTTGTATTCGGTACCGAAAAAAGGAAAGATTACGTTGCATACATTTAGCTGTAGGAATTAATTTTAAAGTCGAAATATTTAAGTATCTGTATTTGCCCCCGCCACCGTATTTCGAAAATTGGGCGCCAATGTCCAGAAAGCACTGCAGAATCGATCTCCATTTAGAGTACGAGAGTTGCCGCCGTATGTTATGTGAAAGTCGCGAAGAAATACTATCTCCAAGAGCGACGTTATATGTGTATATTCGCTTCGTTTAACAGTGACACGCGAACCAAACAAAGCACACGTTTATATTCGAGGTCGAAAAATTGTAAGTTTTATTGTATACATTTAGTTGAAGGAACTATTTTTAATGTCGAAATATTTAATTATCTGTATTTGCCCCCAACATCGTAGTTCTAAAATTCGACGCCGTCGTCCAGAATACATAGCAGAACCGTACGCCATTTGGAGGACGAGAAT